>NW_007731703.1:45841-137488 GCF_000696425.1 Galeopterus variegatus
GGGGGGGGGGGGGGGGGATGGGGAGGTTGCTACTGCTGCTGGAGGATGTTGCTGCCAGGGCCCCTACGATGAACGTGGAGGCCACTGCTGCTGCTGCTGAGGAAGCTGAGGACTGAGCTCAAGTTGGAATGAACCTGTCAGTGACTCCCAGGATCTTTCCCAATTACCTAGCTTGTGACCTGCTCATGAGGGGTCTGGTGACCCAGTCCCTACAACAGGTTTGAAGGGTCTGAGCCCTAGGCCAAAAATTACAGTCTTGAAATATTCTGAATTAAGTGCAATGGAAATCTATCAACGATACATAAAAAAAAAAATTCAACATTACATTTATCACTCTAAGAAATGAGAGCTGTTGGAGTCTTTAAATACAATTTTTGAATGGCTGCAGAAGATGATTTTAGGTTTATGACCTTCCCGTGTGGGCAGAGCTCACCACTGATGTGACACGGAGGTTTGGGGGAGCTCACTGTGAAAATGCATGGGAGAATTTTTGGATATCGGCTCCTGTAACGTGGAATGTTCATGAAAGCAGCCCAAGGTTTTTATTCATGTTTTTAAAATATTTGGAAATTTTAAACACTTAACATTTAATTTTTCCCCAATATTTCATTTTTTTCTTATAATTATATAAACTATAATGATTGTTTCCCAAGCTTTATAAAAATACCCTCAAATCCTTTCCCATTTTCTTCAGAGCAGCAGCCTCTCTCCCACCCAGACCAAAGCCCGAGGGATGAAGAATCGTCACACACTGTCACCTATTTCCAGACGCTGAGCCACGCATGAGCCCAGGTCTGCGGAGGAAACATTTGTCTCCGGTGACTCCCGTCCCCCCTGGTCTGGGCTCTTGCTTTGGGAAGACAGTCCACCCACCCGTTAGACCACAGGGTGAGTGCAGCTTGCCCTACTCGCTTCCTCACTGACAAGTAAATGTCTTTGTCCACAGCACAGCAACTTCAGGAGGTAGGGGCAGGTGCTAGAGGCATATCCCAAGAGCTCAACACCCACCTGCCCTAGGTTTAAAACGACAAAGTCAGCCTAGTTAAAGCATCCTAGCTACTTAGCAAAAAAGAGTCCCTGTTAATTAATCCTCTCTTTTTTTTCTTTTTCACGTTTCATATAAAACAATTAGTGACTAGACACCTCTTGGGCTTATTCCTAGGACCTGCCTCCTTTCTTTGTTATACTTTTGATCTCACCTGGTAAACAAGGTACAGCCTTTTTCATCGCTTTAAGTAAAAACAAACAAACAAACAAACAAAATTCTCCATTTGAAAGTGTGGCCCATTTATTTGAACTGAAAGGCATCATTACATAGTGCAAACACGTCTTTGGTAATATACTAAATACAATGAACGTTAAAAAGGCATTTATTTGGCTATTGGCAACAGTTAGAAAAGTAAATAAATATGTACATTTTGCTTCCTATAACCGCAATTCCCCTACAGTGGCTGCTAAAAAACTTTGTTCAGGAACTGCCCACTGTTTTTATAATATATATAATATCAAACTGATAAACTGCAGACATTTCGGTCTGAATTACAGAATTTTACTGTAAATCACAGTCAGCTTCCCCCGCTTCGGTTTAGAGAACGTAAACCCTTGACACTTGCCCAAGCTGCACGCCTGACCTCCCTCCACGCATACTCCATGGCAGGAGACCATGAGCACACCTCCAAGGCACTTAGGAAACAGCAAGACACCCCCAAAATGTAGAATCTACTGTCATTTTATACCTGAGCAACTTACATAACCATCAAATTTTAGACACACTTACACATTTCCTAGTTTACAGAAATCTGTGCCAAGATCTGATCACAAAATCTGACTTGATATTTCAAAAGAAGTTCATGTCCCATGGGACAGCAACCAGCTCTGATTTATTATTTATTAACATGAGGATAACAAGTCAGGATAACCGTTTGTATACATAAACACCACAAATTCGCTGTGACCACCTCACGGCAGGATTGTTGCCCACATCCCCAGGAGACTTGGAAGACTGTGCAGGGAGGTCTTGGGGTGTCTCTTTCAGGGGGATCGATGCTCGCACTGGAAAATGCATCATGTGCAAATCACACCCGACATCGTAAGAGTCCATGATGTGCCAGACACTGCGGGACCTTCCTGCCATCCCCACTAATAATGGTCTCAATATGATGCCACCAATTTTGGAAACCTCAGCTGGAGGCTCTATGAGGCTAGGGGTCCCTGCATCTCTGCATCTTGTGTCCCCAGCACAGGGCCTGGCGCACAGTGGACCCTCAAGTAAAGGTGGGTTGAGCTGGACTTGCACGTTCAGAGAATCGTTTCTCAGAACACAGACCAGGTGGCATTCAGAACAAAGTGGAAGGTTTCAGTCAATTAAAAAGAGAGAGACCATGAGGTATGAGAGTTGCTTTCACTGAATCCTAGAAGAACTTTTGCATAGTGGAAATGATTTCCTGCCAAATCTAACACCTAAAAACTGGGCAAATTTTCATAAAACATCATGCATTTTAAAAATACAAATGAGGTACAGGGGTTCGTTTTTTTCTTAACACGCTCACACAACCTAAAGTTAGAAAGTTCTCACAATCGAATTCCTTCAGCCCGTGGGAAGAAGCATCTGGAGAGTGGCTCTTCCTCCGTGTGCTCCGGTCAGCGACAGAGCCTCACGGGTACGAGCAAATCCAGACCTGGCCGTGGACCAGTTTCGTCAACGCACACGGTCACCAGCAGGTGTCGTCAGGTACGGAATGGGATGAAGAGGGTTTCACATTCGGTTCACAACTAGGCAGTGTGCATGCAAGTCATAAGTGAAAACAAACCTGTTCCTAGATGTGGCCTAATAATGTCATGATCATGTGTGGACAGAGCTGACCCAGAGACATGGTGCAAAGCCGCTCTGAGTGGCGGGAATGTCTGTTTGATGATTTAACGCTATGACCTGCGAAACGTTACAGAGGACCCAGAAGGGGGAGGTGGCCAAAGGTTACCATGGAGGGAGCCGGGAGCCTGTGTCCCTGTGAACACGCTCATACACGATTCTGTTCCATTTGCCAAACACCGATTTTCTTTTTAAACGTAGCATTTGATGTAACCCAGATTTTGGCGAGCGACCTTCTGGTGGCTCCGTAATCACCCCACCTGCGGGTGACGCATCTGTGAGCTCCCGGTGTCAGAGCCAGGCAGCACTAACATTTACAGGGATCCTGCTTTATTTAAAAAGAAATGGTGTTATTAGGAGAAATAAATTTAGAAGCCTAAAGGATTAACTGTGCGATTTAATAGTAGCACCAAGTTATCATTTTAACAGAATTAAATAAAAACCTGAGAAATCTAACATGAAGTTAGGACTCGTGCCTGCGTCCCTTCCGTGTGTCCGCTCCGTGTGTCCTTCCTGACGAGCACTCCAGTCGAAAGCTCCCTGCGCTACGTTCTGTAACAGCACCGGCTGGACATTGTCCTGAAACGTCTTGAGTCCTGGATGTTTCCTTTGGTCTGCAGCTGCCTGTATCGGCCGTCTGATCTCACGATGACCCAGCAGACTAACTTCAAGGAGCTTCTCCAGAGCCTACGGCTTCTCCTCCGTGGTTTTCTTCAAGCAGATGGGACAACACGCTCCTTTGATCTTCATAGGTGCTGGACAAGTGGCAGGTGGACAAGCTTCCACGAAGCAGGTGATCTGCCCGTCCTGGAGGAGAATGACACACAGCCCGTCTGTTCTTCGGTGAACCCCAGCAGGGCACAGTGCCACACCTCCAACTGTGACTGCTGGGACCCCGGGCACAGGCGTCACCTGTCCTGTGGGTTCTGTGATACAGACTGGTTCTCTGCTGATTTCACAGCTACACGCAGACACGAGTGAACACTACACCCCACCCCATTCCTTCCGGAAGGTTCACATCCTCACCCTCCCTTGTCCTTCCTACCGTCCTCCCACTCAGAGGAGGCCCCAGGACCACAGGCTGAGCGTACCCTCCCCACCTGCACCTGGATCCTATCTGATTGTGTCTGTGGATGTCATCGTGAAGGAGGATGGGACCAGGACGAAGTGGGCAGGGACACAGCTCTCCTCTCCACTGGTCTGTCCTTCCCAAACCAGACACTCTCAGGGACACTGGAATACCCTCTCCCAATGTCCATGGCAGAGGGACTGAGCCCGTACCCTGATGGCACCCAAGGTCCCCAGACTGGTCCTCTGTCCTTGTGGCTCTGCTTCCCAACACTCTGCCCTGATCTTCCCAGGGAGGCTGGGCTACAGCCAGACGTCTGCAAATGGCCAGCATAGGGCACCCACCACCTGTCCACCTTCTCCAGGAGGCAGACTGCTCCTTACGCACCTCTGTAACACACCCACCCCATGACTGGACGGAGGCCGTGGTGCGGGGGTAAATGTTTAAACAGGATCCGTGAGGAGGAGCCCTGTCTGTCTCATTGCAGGTTTCTGTGCTGTGAAAGTTCCTGCCACAGGGGAAAGTGGGTGCACACAAGCGGCCCCAGCTCGCCCTGTGCAGGGCGGGGACTGTCCGCCCACTGCAGGACAGACACTGCCGAGGTTCTGGCCGAAGCTCCCTTCCCATACGTTTCCATGCATCTCACTGGGGGGATGCAGACAGGGTGACAGTAGCTAGAAATCCTCAGGCCATGAGGTGACCAGGACACTTGCACCCATCATAGCCTCTGAGGGTCTGTCTGGGGTTGTCCCTGCTTCTCTCTGGATGGTGCCAGCACAGCACCAGGAGAAGCTGGGCGAGGCAGTGCCATGCGGTTCTGGCTCCAGATGGCGGAGGCAGGTGGACCTGAACCTGTAGGACAGGCCAGGTCAGGCGTGGAAAGAGCCGGCACGCCTCCTATTCAGCTGGAAGACCACTTTGGGCTACACTAGAAGAAATGCAAAATCTCTCCCAAACCTGGTGCCTGAGGATCCTGTGGCCTGGAGAGGAGCTGAACTTACAAACCCAAAGTACCACGGGCCACCTTCCATGTGCACCCGGGGGACTCCTATCACCACCACGGGGTGAGCACACTCCCTATTCTCTAGCCTTAGATCTCAATCTCCACTCCCTTGAAATAAAACCACACTGATAACCTCAGTACAGTGACTAGAAAAGGTAGAAATAAGCTTCTGGGCAGAGAGAACGGAGATAATTCATTTTTTGCAAAACCTCTGTGAAGAACCCAATTTGAAAATCCCTGCTGTCCTACAACGCAGACATCAGGACCTTCCTCACACCCAGAGAGACCTGACCAAACACGTGGAGTATCGGCCTCAAAACCCTCCTTACCCTCCCTGGGGATACTTATTTAAGTTATTCCTGAACGGTGGCTTAAGGACAGGACTTCATTTGGACCCCTACTGGGCAGCTGCCAAAAACAAAAACAGAAAAAGAATTCCGTGAATTCTGCCACAATGCCCTAATCCTGAGTTTTCTATGACATAGTGTCCGTGCCCACCATGTCACCTGGCTGGCAGCCCTGTGGCCAGAGACACCAGTTACGCACTGCCCGGGTGTCCTGACCCCCTGGGAAGCTGAGGACTACAGCTCACGGTGGCCCAGCTGAGGTGAGCTGAAAGGACAGCAAAGCAGGCAGAAATGGTGTCCCAGAGGCTCCAGGACCAGGCCCTGTGCTGCCGGGCAGAACCCACACCTTCATGGGCACCTGAGTCATGAAACATGCAGGAAGCATGTGCACTGTCGAAAATGTTTGCTGGAGGTAGAGGCGTCGGGTGGCCAAGGCCACCATTACCTGTTTTCTGAGGTCTGTGATGGTCTTTTGCATTTCCAGAACAAATTCTTTGAAGTCATTTGTCCCTGGTCCTTTGGAGTGCTCATAGGTGGCTGACGTGGCATTTCTGGGATGTTGGTGGTTCACGACACTGCAGAGGGAGGGAGAAAGGAGGCAGCAGTGAAGTAGAACCTCGGCAGCTCACCACTGCTGCCACTTTATGCAGGTTCAAATCGACGTTTCCTGACTGTGTGCCCTTCTCCAGGGACGGACGCTCCGAGCTTGCAGAGGGGCTGTGGCTGAGCAGGACGTAGGGGGCAGCCTGTCCCCCCATCCCCTGTGCCCAAGGATGTCCCTGCCGAACACACAGACCAGTGGACGTGCAGGGAACACCATCCCCGACAACAGGACAGCGGCCCTATCCACGATGCCCACGATGGGAGGGCTGCTCTCCACGCAGTGTACCCCAGAGACAGCCGTACCTCAGTACTTCCCGTGGTCTCATTTTCTTGGTGGGCTTGTCCTCCTGGTAGCTGAATTCAAGAGACCGTCTGCCTCGGAAATGATACGAAAACGCGTTAAACTGTCCCCTGGTCCTGCAGTCTGAAAGGAAAGCATAAAGGGGTACATGGCTGTTGATGACCAATTTTAGGAGAAATTAAGGACACCCTATCAGATATTAACAATCTTTATGGTGTGTTTATGAAATGAACTGTGACACCTTCACGTCAAGCAGTGGCTGAGGTGGTCATGAGCCAGCAGCTGGTCTGTGGGTCCTGCCCTCTCCTGTACCCCAGCCCTCCTGATGTCCCTGAGGACGGCCAGCCCCACCCGACGGCGCCCCCACGCTACCCGCTCACCCTCCTGTTGTCTGAACCCTTCTCTGGTCTCCTGCCACCCACACATGGAGACCCAGGTGCTCCGCCTTCAGGGGTCTGGGTCTGCTCATGTCTGGGGATCCTGCCACCATGACCGGGCAGATTTTGTGCTCTGGAGCACCTCACATCACCTGCACACCCCTGCATCAAGCCTCCAGGCTTCACTCCTGGACGAGAGGCAGGTCGTGCCTGTTCCTGCTAAGTCTTAAATGCCACATGAGAACTCCTGCCTACACCCTGGATTGAGGTATCTCAGCGCTGTCTCACCTGGGTCCAGGTGAGTGAGGTGCCTCAGTGCTGTGTCTCACCTGAGCCCCAGGTGAGTGAAGTGTCTCAGCGCTGTGTCTCATCTGGCCCCAGGTGAGTGAGGTGTCTCAGAGCTGTGTCTCACCTGGGCCCAGGTGAGTGAGGTGTCTCAGCGCTGTCTCACCTGGGCCCAGGTGAGTGAGGTGTCTCAGCGCTGTCTCACCTGGGCCCAGGTGAGTGAGGTGTCTCAGCGCTGTGTCTCATCTGGGCCCAGGTGAGTGAGGTGTCTCAGCGCTGTCTCACCTGGGCCCAGGTGAGTGAGGTGTCTCAGCGCTGTCTCACCTGGGCCCAGGTGAGTGAGGTGTCTCAGTGCTGTGTCTCACCTGGGCCACAGGTGAGTGAGGTGTCTCAGCACCATGTCCCACCTGGGCCACAGGTGAGTGAGGTTTCTCGGTGCTGTGTGACACCTGTACCTTCGCTCACACTATCCAACAAAGTGACTGGGTTTTACATCTGTTTTGTGGCTCACTCTGGCCCAGGAAAGCATTGCAGAGAGTGAGGGCAAAGCCAGATAGGACCTTTTCAGATTTCTAGCCTTGCAGAGCTGCCGGGGTAGAAATTCTACAGGAGAAAGGGTGTGCGAGGACTGAACTGAAGCTACGCTGGTCACTGTCCTGTGACTGGCACTCGTTCTGGTCTAGCTTGTTCCTGTGACTGTGAGCATTCTTCAAGACAGAGTCATAAAGCTCCACTTCGGCCCCATAATGAAAGCGATAAGCAGCCCACTAAATGACGTGCAGTTTATTTCAGCAGCCAGCTGTGCAGCTTGCAGTCAGCCGCAGCAGACCGGACCCACCTCACCTCCTTCTACCTGCCAGGCATCTCAGAAGAACAGAGACTCACAGAGTTGCTCCTGGGGGCACAGACAGGTAGCAGCAGCCGTCCCCTCCCAGCCAGGCCCTCCCAGCAACAACACAGCTGCTCAGAGCCTTTTCCCGGTCGGGCTCTCCTGCACCTGCTCTGAAGCCAGCGGGGCCTCAACATTGCAGACATAGGAGGAGGAAGGTGGTTCTCACTCTCTGTCCCACCCAGGACTGTGCAGGTTTGGGGCGGGTCTCTGCAGAATCATGGATGTAATGGTGGTTTGAGGGGGGCACCAGGGGCAGGAATGAGGCAGATGGGGCCTCAACCCGATCACGGCACCGTGGGGGTCCCTGCCCAGGTGCGCCTACCCCTGACCCTAGAGCTCTCCCAGGAAGGGCCCTCTGGGGACTCAGGGCCTCTGTCTTTGCCAGGAATGCCCTTGCATCTCTCCCTCACGCCATGGGGCACAGCTGGTCACATCTGCTCAGCGGGCTGGCATGCACCTGGCTTCGTGCTACCTCATCTCACTAGGCCAGGAGCAGGCTGGCTTCCTGGACCCAGTGCGGGCCTCACAGGGCACTTATTGGTGTGGATGCTGATGAAGCAGATGTGTTCTCAGTGCAAATGCACTGGACCCATGAAGTCCCTGGGGAAGTCCTGTGCGGGTGGGAGATGGCGAGTTCTGAACCTGAAATCCCCACCACAAGCACCCAGTTATGCCTAGAAAACTCTTCCAGCCCAGGTGCCGTCCGGGGTTGTAGTAAGAGCTCATTTTAAAAGAAGAAAATGCTCATCTTCTAACCGGAGTAACATTTTCATAGTCTCCCCCACCCCTTTTTAATGTTAAACACGGACATCACATTTCAATGGAGTGATGCAAATCAGTGTCACCAGTAACTGGGCAAAGTGACATCACTTGCCTCCTGACAGGGGAGCATAACTGCGATTATCCAGTATAAATGCCAGAATGCAGAATATGGATCCAACAGTGAGAAAAATGTCAGACAAACCCAAACTGAGAGGAAATCTACAAAAAGGAGCAAGATAAAGACTGAGAAACTGTTTCAGACCAGAGAAGCCTAAAGAGACGTGAAAATGAGTTATAATTCATGACCTGGTGGAATCACCTGCATTAGGGTATAAAATAATAAAGATATTATCAGAACAAATGATAAAATTGGAACAAGATCTGGAAATTAGATAACAATATTTTGTTCCTACTTAATTTCCCAATTTTGATCACACACACAAGTAAATTATTTAGAAATAAAACAACATCATGTCTGCAACTTCCTCAGGTATTTTAGAAAAAAACATATGCATTTTATTTTACACACACACACATGCGCATACACACACACACATAAAATGAGAAAGGATGCTGGGTTGCATATGGCAGAATGTTAACAACTGATGAGTATAGGTGAAGCATAGGAACTCTTTGTAATGCTTCAATAATTATTGCAATAATAACAAAATTACGAGTGTCTGTGTGTCCATGTACTAGTGTCCCAATGTGCATGTGTATTGTGTGTGCATGTACATACTCAGGTGCATGTTCATGTATGTGTGAGTGTGTGTTCTTCTCTAAGACTCACCAATGCCCACAAAGAAGTTGTAGTTTATAACCTGGGTCAAAAGAAAAAGAAACTGGATATACCCAGGACTTTTTTCTCAGGTTTCTTATGTGGGCAGGTATCACGGATTAAAATTAAATATTGAAATGATTAAGAAATACAGTGCATGGAAGTTTGCTTTAAAAGTGTCTTTTTAAAAAGTTGAACTGAAAAGTAGATAGCAATCAACATTCGGTCCTGTCAAGCCTCAATCTCTTTTTCTTTTTCTGCTAAATTTTAGACATGGCTTTTGGGCTAAAATAAAAACAGATAAAGCTTACAATGTATTGAGCTTTGTCAGCCCAGGGCCGGGACTGGTGTTCTCAGGTAGAAACGTACCTGGAAGGCAGTGTGTCAGCAGCTGCTTAAAGCAGCTGACCAGCCCAGGGCAAAGGCTCGTGCAGGACAGGGTGCACAGAGCTGGACTCACAGACGAAGCCCTTCAAGCACGTTGGTTTTTCTGAGCAAACGAACAGGAAAACGGGCTCTGCCCCTTCTTAAGAAGCTACAGGAGCCTGGTAAAGTTGTCTGAAAATGGATTTTTTTTTTTTAAATCTGAGAATAGATGAATTGGAGTTTTCCAAAGGTTTTCGAGAGAACAATTCTCTGCAAACACAGAACGACTTCTCTGCCATGCTTGTGGAAGAACATTTTGAATTGAACAAACCAGTGAGAATATAAAACAAAAACAAGACAACACAAGTAAAAACAGATGCAGGTTTCAACAGACACAATAACAAGGATGTAAATGACCTGGGTCCAAGCCCCCTCAGCTTTAATATTAAAGGGGCTCCGATGGTAGTTTGGATAAAGCCAAAACAGTGGAAATCGAGGCTAGCAGAGGGGTCTAGGGATGCAAACGGGACACGAGGCCGTGGGCATGGTGACCACAGGGCCCAGGTGCTGGGCGAGGCTCGTGCACGAGGGCCCCAGCGCATGCAGACGGGCGCTGCCAGCCCTCCCAGCATAACGGGAAGGCCTCCCGCCTGCAGGAGCCTCTCACTCCCCAGATGGTGTCCTGTGACTCCCTGCTCTGGCCATGCACGTGTTGTGGACATGTGGGAAACTCAGCACACATTTTTTAAAACAAAATCTGATATATCTGACACGCTTCTTTGATAGGTTTACTTTTCATGCTTTATCTGTGAGTACAGATACATAGGCTAACACACAAGTACTCGTATTTAGAATGGCATTAGCTTTTTTAAAAAAATTAGGAGCACATCTTACATGATGGTTGTTTCCATTTCTTTTACATAGCGTTTTAGTTATCATGTATATATCCCATGTCACTACACATTCCTCAAAATCATGCCTTTTTTAATTTATTTTTTGGCTCTGTAGCATACCTCGGTATGTTATACTACAATTCAATACATCCACTATAGCTGAATATTTTGTTTCCAGTTCTCACTAGTGTGTAAGTCATTTAGCATGTGTTAGGTTCACCATAACTGGCTGTGGAAAAGAAGAAAAGATGAGGAGGGAGCGGGGCCCTTCCCGAAACGCACCTTCGCAGCAGTCCTGCCACACGCGGAGATCCACCCTGGGGATGTCGGCACAGCTGCTGTACCCGTGCGGGAACTCCGCCACCCTGAACACGTCCCCCTGCACATGCGTGATGTTGTCCGAGTTGTCGCACAAGATCCTGGCCAGGGACGTCTGCTTGAGCTGGGTCAGCTGGGCGGGGGAGAACACCCCTGGGTTTTCATACCACAACCTGGATTCCCCCAAAGTGGGAGCAGGGTCAGAGAAAGACAAGGACACTCACAGGTCACAGGGGCTGGGTTGCAGCATTCACCCAACACCACACACATCTCTGGTTTCAGTTAGGAATCAATTAAAAATTAGCTCAGACATGGCTCATTTCCTATCACAAAAATGGAAACGAAAGCAGAGTCTGGAATATAAAAGATGGTTGGTGGCTTTCCTGGCTAGCAACAAAGAAGAAAGGCCATGTTCACAAACAGCTGCCACGGCAGGGAGCCATCTGCTGAAGTCCTTACTGACAGGCAAGGCCCACCTTTCCCGTACGTTAGTGAACTAATCATTTTGGACTAAAAATGAAACTAAAATCTTGCCAGAAGTTCAAACTCCTCTAGAGTCCCCAGTGGTTTAATGGTATGGATTGTCCAGTAGTTTCTAGAAGCAGAAATATTCTTTCTAGGAGAAGGAGTCTGAGGGTACCTGTGAACCTGCTGTGGTTGAGTCCTAATGCTGCGTGCCAGGCATGCCAAGGCAGCCACGGAGCTGCCCCAAAATAATGCCTCATTCTCAGCCAGGAGATTCCTCTCTCCCAAGTCCCCGAAAAAGTGGGCCTAAGAAGGGACTCTCCTCTGCAGCACATGAGTGTTTACCTGTCCCCGTCCCAGAGGCGCCTGAGCTGCGTGCTGGAGGCGCCTGAACTGTGTGCTGAGCAGGCACAGGAGGGTGGGGCCCAGCCGGCTGCCAGGGACCAGGTCTTCCACCATGAGGGCTGGGAAGAGGTCAATGTTGAGCGTGGAGCCATACAGCCTGTGGAGGACGAAGCCAACACTGAGGTCACTGAACAGCCGCGCGCTGACACAGACTGCAAGCACGGGCCAGCCTCGCTCTCCAGCCTCTACGTAATCTACACTCTACTTAGAGAACACTTACCGTTATTTCTTCAAAGCATCCATCCAGTATGCTACAAAGAATTTTTACCACTTTGTTCTATATGTATACATATGTTAAAATACATACACAAATTTATTTATTGTAAGAAATTTAGAAAAGCCATAAAAATATAAGGAATAAAATTTAAATTGTACCTTTCCCTACTATTCAGGGATAATCACATTTAATACCATACTGTATGTCCTTCCATCTTTTTTCATAAATTTATGAATAATAAGCTATATGGAGCTACAGACACATTTTTAAAAGAATGAAATTGGGTTCTATTACATATTGAAAATATGTTTGCCATAATGGAAGTACTTGCTAAGCAAACAGGGCACTAGCATAAGATTTAGATGTTCAAGAACTAACGTCTTCTGTTATTTGTTTTTGGTGACTGGCCGGTCCAAGGATCGAACTCCAGACCTCGGTGTTATCAGCACCGCACTCCAACCGACTGAGCTAACCGACCAGTCCAAGAACAAACATCTTCATCAAACTCTTCTGATTCCTTAGAAATACACGCTTACAAGCAAAGACCTGACAACTTTACTATGAATCATTTTTACGTAATCTTCTATACTATCCAAAGAACTGTATTAGGCAACAGATGGCATCTCAGGTTCAACTGCTACTCAGAGCCCCACTAGAGTTTTTAAAAAACTATACCTTATAACTCCGACTGCCTTTTTTGCATAACGTTCAAAGTAGTGACACTGGACTAAGCCTTCTAATCGAGACGGCGAGCTCTCTACTGAAAGAACAAGTCTCGCGCAGGGCTGCGTGCTGCGTGGCATCCATCACACACGTGGAATAAATACAGTTTTATTTAAACTTCCATTTAGTCCTTCAAAGAAGGACAGATTGTGCTCATTTTCTTCTAAGTCCAGTGACATTCACACTGAGCTTCTAGCTCTATGACGTCCACCAGGAAGCAGACTGGTCAGGAGGAACCTGGGGGCCCTGGTCTGTGGCTGGGCCTCTTCCGGGGAAGCCCCCTTTTCTCCGTCCGCCCCTGCCCCACCTCTGGAAGGGGTTGCTTGTGCGGGTGGGAAGGATCTTGTTCCTCAGGCACGCTGGCATGAGAGCAGGGGTCTGAGGCCTCCTCTCCAGTCCAAGGAGCTCCTTCCACTGAAGAGGCCTTGGAGACCCCAGGATATTGCACAGCCTGCTGTAGGAGGCACAGCCAGTCAGGGACAGCATGCAAAACTTTATCTGGGTGCCAGTAAAGTATGTCAGAACGACGCACTCCCTTCAGGTCTGCCTAAAACAGTCTCTCTTCCCTATGAGGCCTCCAGGGCCCCACACTCTGTGTCACCTTCTAACTTTCCTCATATACGTGCCTCATTTCCCCTGTCAGTCATGGGTTAGGAGGCAAAGAAAATAAATGAGTGATTCAGGGTGAGGGTGAGTAACTAACTTCTCAGCCCGGGGTCTCCAGCACGGAGCTTGGCCGAGGTTCACCCACCCATCGCCAGCTGCACTGGGCTGGATTGACAATTCCCATGAGCTGTTTTGAAATAAGTTTGGCAAATGAGAAAATCGACTGGGAACATTGTTTGTGTCAGTCTGGACCAGAACAAAGGAGAATGTCCAAGCCCATGAAAAGCACAGACACAGACAGTTCACATAAATCCTAATTAAGCAACACTGCAATAAAAAACGACCTTGTACTAGTGGAGCACGTACATATTTCCCTATGCCCGTAATGGGATACTGCTACTTAACTGGACAACAGAACGTATTAAACTGAATAGGACATAAAGTTCATTTATTCATAACTTGCAATAAATTATGAGTAAAAAATAATTTTTCTCTAGGAGGCACAAGTCAGATCCTAACAGGGTCTGTCTTAACTTCAGTGCTGAGTAAGTTAAAAGTAGACGAGAAGAGTCCAGAAAATACGAAAAGTCAGTCTTAAGAGCGTTTTTTGGAAAAAAATAACAAAAAACCAATCTTTTCAAATAAAAACTGATATATCTTAAATACACAGTGACCTGTGGACTTAGTTCATAAATCCAAGGACTATGAATAATCGTTACGGGAAAACTCTAATGAGTAATTACTTTTATTCCTTAAAAGATTGATGCAAATAAATTGGTATAAATAACATGAAAAAGAAGTTAATGAGGAAAAGACAGAAAGGAGCACCAGGAAAAAAGAGAGAGCCCGAATATCTACACTTTGGAGAACTTTAAAAGCCTAATTTGTGACCCTATTGTGGCAGAGGGAAGAGGACCGGCTGTGGGTCAGGTGACATCAATCCTCACCCAGACCCGGGCCCCTCCTCGCCTAGTGGCACCCTGGTCTCTGCTTTACCTGAAAAACCTCATTTGGCTGCCCTGACGCTCCCGCGCATGCCCACCTCAGCAGGCCGGTGGGACCTGCTCCCAGACGCCGGCACCGTCAGGCAGTCACAGCATGTGGCCACATAGCCCAGATCTGGGTACCCAGGTGAGTGCAGGAGAGGCTGCCAGAAAACCCTTGGAAGCTGGTGCCAATCTCTGCCATCTCTGCTCCCGACACAAAAGCGGACACCTCCTCCCTGAAGCCCCTGACAGCAGGCTGGGTTCTGGCGTCTTCCGTGCAGAGCAGCCCAGCCCCTCTTCCAGCTGCAAAGTCACCGCTCCTCTGGGAACTCGGCGCGCAGCCCCCAGGGCCACGTGCAGGCCGGTCTGGACCCTCACGGGCTTCCCTCATCCACCCTTTCCACGACACACACAACACCTCTAACGTGGAGACTGACAGCAACACAGAGCCCCCGTCTAGGTCATTCTGGTGTCTACACAGACACGTCACCGCAGCCGGTTTCTCTGAACTCACCTCTTCAACTTCTCCCGGATCTCGGGGCTCTTGATCTCGTTTTTCAGGTCCTCAAACGTGTGGGCCGCGGACAGGTTGCAGTAGACCCTGTAGTCGTGGTAGGGCGGGATGCCGTGGTCGCGGCCCCGCTGGATGTTGATGGCAGCCAGGTCCAGGGCCACCGTGTGTGCCATGGAGAAGAGCCGCTCTGTGAGCTCCGTGTTCAGCAGCTGGGAAGGCACGCGCATCTTCCCCGCCACCCCGAACAGTCCCCTGAGCAGCGGGTCGATGCCCCCCTCGTTCACGATCCGGAATGGGGAGAAGAAGGCTTTGTGGAGGGGGATGTGGCCTTGGGCAACAGGCTGGAAGTGCTCATCCAGCCGGTACAGCAGTGGGTTGACAAGCGTGTGGCCAAACCTGAATGCAGCCGTGGCAAAGGCGTTGAAGATTCCAGCATTGATGCTAGGGTCGTAGCCCCGGTACTCGCCCAGCATCTTCATGCCCACCTCCCCTAGGACCTTGGGGAGCCAGTGCCAGTAGGTGATGTGCTGGATCTCCGCGCCCACGATCTTCCTGGTCTCGTAGTAGATGGTGTCACCGTCCCAGTGCGGGTTCAGCTTGAGCAGCTCCGTGGCGATGCGGTTGTGCTCACGGAACCACAGTGTGTGCATGCTGGTCAGGCCCAGCTGCTCGTTGGCGCGGTGGTCCCCGGCCAGGAAGCAGGGGATGGGGCTCTCGTTCTCATCCCGCATGCACTCGGTGGGTGGCCCCGTGGCAAATGGCAGCAGCGGCTTCCCAGACCTCTGCACGATGCCCTGCCTCAGGAGGCCGCGGTGGCTGGCCAGGTCGCGGATGCTGCGAGCCTCGTGGTCTGTGCTCCCGTACACGTTGGAGGCATCGATGTAGGACGTGAGCTGGTTAATCTGCTCCCGAGGGTACACGGAGTTCATGAGCAGGGAGGTCATGCCGCTGCCACACACGGGGCTGGACCGCACAAAGAACATGCAGCGGGCCCCGCCTCTGACCCGCGGGTCATTGGGGGGGATCATGACAGAGAAGCAGGGAGGGTCATTGCTGCACACGGAGCTGCAGTGCTGCCCGTCGGAGAAGCGGGCCTGGCTGAGGGCCACCACCGTGGAGTCCAGGTCGTGGTCCAGGAACTGGCCCCACTGCATGAGCATGTGGGTGAACTGCGTGTCGGGCGTGACGGTCTCCGTGCCTATCAGCGTTGTGGACACCAGGCGGGGCATGGGCAGCACGTGCCCGTTGTAGAGCCGGTGGGGGTTGATGCCCCGGGGGGTGTTGAACCCGTTCTCATACACGGCCTTCAGCAGGCGCTCGAAAGCGGTGAGCGAGGCGCCCCACATGGGATGCTGCAGGTTGTTGCAGGTGCCGTCGTGGGTCCTGTACTTCTGGTGGAAACACATGTCTGAGCAGTTGTTGATGCGCCGGTGGGCGGTGCAGCCCGACAGGTTGGCAATGAGGCTCAGGTACTGCGGAGACACCAGGTCGTTGTAGTGGTAGCCTGCAGCAGAGAGCAGAGAGGGACAGAGCTTACTTCCACTGGAAAGCAGGCAGCTCCGGCCTGCAGCCACGTCTCCTTCACAGAGGACCCACCTCGTGGGGGATCCCCTGCGTTTCCACGTTCACCCATCCAGCCCTATTTGTGTCCGTAATACTCAACGCAGCTGAGCACCAGCAGCCTCCCCGCCCCCAGAACAGGACCACTTTCCCAGACACCTGTCACTCCACACCTCAGTCCACCTAGGCTCCATGCTCTGCTGTCCCCTGTCCAAGCAACTGCTGCCTCTGTTTAGGATACCTCCAAAATATTCCTGACCCACGCCCTCCTCTCTGTTCCTCTGGCATTATCCCAGCCAGATGTTTTTGCTGCCTGACTTAACTTTCAAAAAACAGCCTCCTGCCTCGCGGAGCCTCACCACACACACAGTGGTCTACCTGCAGGCTCCACTGGGTCACCTTCTCGCTCAAAAACCTTCAGCCTTTGCACACCAGCTACAGAAGAAACTCCAAACTTGTCAGCCTGGAGCACTGCTCCAGCAGGTGAACCCTGTCTTCCCAGCCTCTGCCTTCAAGACATCTGCTCCTGAGAAACAACACTTCTCCAGGTCTCCAGGAACAGACACACTCCGAATCAGCTTCCCAAAGCCCTTCCCCTGAACACACACAGCCAGGCTCTCCCTCAGTGCCCCTCCTCCACGGGCCTGCCCTAGGGCCTGCCCAAGCAGCTGCATGCACACGTGTGCACACGCCCACATGCACACAGGCATGGCCACACACAGAACACTACACACTCACACGTGTTTACAAAGAGCACACTTCCACTCACATATGTGCACACACTCACAGACACACACACAGACACATGCTCGCACACACCCAAGCACACTCAGCACACCATGCTCACCCTCACATGCTCACAGGCTCACTGCTGCATTCTGAGCTGTGCCTGCATCTTCTTTCTAAACCCTCCCCAGCGCATGTCTGGCTATCAGGACCCACTCTGAAACAAGACACAGCCTTCTTTTTGTGTGTGTGGGTCTGAAATATCCACACAAGAACGCAAAACAGAACGGGAGGTGAGAGATTTTCCAGGCTGGGGAGAAGCAGGAGGAGGCACCCACTGAGGTCCTGGTGGGAAACTGTGCAGGGCGTGGAACCTGCGGCCGCCCCTCCCCAGTGCCGTGGGCTCCAGCTGCGTGTGACACAGGAGGCTTCAGCAGAGCCTGCTTCCCAAGCACAGCACCGGTGCAGCTGAAATGTCTGGCTCCATGTTCAGTTATTCAGGAAGTCTCAGAAGTCTCAATCGTGAACACCCAAAGGGCCAAGAAAGCAGAGGGCCAGGAGGAAAAGCGCTTCCTCCCGCGCCAGGCTGGGCTTGCATCGAGCGAACACTCTCACTTTTTCCGCCGTGCTGGCCATAGGTTTAGAGGCCAGAGCAGGGGGCGGCTCAGTTCCTGCATCCGCCCTCACCCGGCCCTGCAGCAACACAGCGACACAGCCCGATGCTGCAGAATGTGCCAAACCATATCGCTTCTCTGCAGAAAACCCTCATGGCTCCATCTCGTCCACAGTAAAGGATGTGACCCTTAGATCCCCTCCAAGGCCCTTTCTGACCTTACCTCTCACCCCACCCCTCCCCCGCTCCGACCACACTGGCCTCCTGCTCTTCCTCAAATATCCCAGGCATGGTCCTGCCTCAGGGCCTGTGGGTCTGCTGTCCCCTCAGACACCCCAGGGTCCCCTTGCTCTGGCTCTTGCAAGGCCTCTGCTTGTCTGTCATCTGCAGTTATGGGAGATGGCATGCCATCCCGACCTGGCTCCCCCACCCCTGCCAGCCTGCTCCTCTCTGCACCACTCACTGCATGGTTCATGTGCCCTGGCCTCCTGGTTTGCTGTCTGTGCTTCTCTGGGATTTTTATCCCTTTTGTTTGTTGCTGTATCTCTCGGCCTGGGACGGCAACTGGCATAAATCGTTGCTCAGACATGCACGCAGGGTGAACGCATGAGTGAGGTAATAGCATGTGTGCGTACCCCCTGCTGCCTCGGTAAAAAGCAAACATATAAGATGGCCTCATTGCTGGGGACCATGAGTGATGCTACTTTTCTCCTATTTGCCTTTCCAAATCTTTCTGTAACTAGCATGCGATGATATAAAACTGGCCTACTGCTCCTCAGGAGCAATTTCAATCACAGCCCGCATTTGAGGATGGGATTCCAGATGAGTTTATTTTTGTAGTGGCAGCAGAAGGTTTGTGGGGTCAGCTTGCAGAGGCCGGCACAGCAGTGTTTAAGGATCTGAACTAGTAATTAAATGAAGACAGGGAGTGGCAAAAAACAACACTGAGCAACTCACACTCCGTCCTCTGTACGAGAGAACAGGGTCCTTACACCAGAAAGAAACAAAGTCATACCAGAGCCTGGGGCAGGGCCGGGAGATGCCCAAAGACCACTGCTCTGTCTGGTGCACTCTTACCGCGGCCTCACCCTGGGCCTGACATGCAAAAAATGACCAACAAAGACTGGTTTAAATGGCATTTCTCCCTGAGAATGCCCCTGGAAAGTGAGGCTGGGTTTCCGTCCATAAAGAAAAGTGGGAACGTTTGGAGGGTCCAACTCCAATGTCCCCTCCTGAGAGGCCGGGTCTGGGGGAGGTGCCCTTCTAGTACAGAAAGTGGAGCTGCTGTCTGCACACAGCTCCAACGAGGCTCCGAAGCGCACTACATGGGAACTGGCTCAGAGTCCCTACTGCCACGACACAGAGAGGTGACCCCATGGTTCTCGTTTCCACTCCTCTCTCATCTCACACATTCACACTTAAGAATAACATTAAATTCTCGAGTAACATTCTGCCCAGATTGTAAACGGTGTGCTCACTGAAGACAATTTGGAAACACTGAAGCGTCCTGATACAGTTCCCTCATTTCACAGGGACAGCTACTGGTGGCGTCCTCCCGGGTGTCGTGTGTATGTGTGTGCGCGCATGTGCACACACGTGCACAGATCTCTGATTAAGTAGCTGCTGCTGCAAATGATACCATTACACAATAAAAGTCACAGGCATCTGCCATATCGTCAACAGCACAATCGCTAACAGCAATAACAATGGCAGACAAAGGCGTCTCTTGTCTCCCGGGCCAGGCCAGGTGCCGAGCAGAGTAGGAGGAGGTTGCGCATCCCCCATGCCACCTGCACAACAGCTGAAGGTGGTCTGGTGGCTGGTGTCACAGATGCTGCAGCTCTTCACAAACACCCTTTCTAGGAGCTGCACGGCCTTGCGTTCTGTGACAGGGCATCACGTATTTAGCTATTATCCTGCAAAGCCCTCCTTAAATTTCCTCACCCACGTGAGGACTGGACTGTCACAGCTGTCGGGAGGGACGAGACAGCCCACCCAGCGAGGGCTACTTGAGTAGGTGTACAATACCCTAACGAGCACATTTCACGTCCCCTGGAGTTTCCTGTTAGACCCAAAGTGAGAGCTACGGGAGGTGTCAGCTCAACCGAACCCATAGTCTAAACATTGCTTCCCAAGCACAGGGGCACAGAAAATGCCAGCACTCTTCAGGCACGTGACGAGCCTGTGGTGTGTGTGACAGCCAGCACCGGGAAGGGAGGGGCGGGAAGTCCCTGGTACTGACTCGTTCCGTTCAGGTCGACCATCAAGCCGTGCTGCACGTGCTCCTGGATGAGCTGCAGCGTCCGCTCAAAGATCTCCCCGGCCCGCGCCTGCTCCACCGTGTAGGGGTCCCTCGGGTACCGGAACAAGGCTAGTAAGTCATTTGGAGACCGAGGACGGCTGGCAGGAGATCAGGGAGGAAAAAGAAAAAACAAAGCAAATTACTGAAGACAAAAATAACCAGTATTCAAAAATCTAATTATTGCCGTTAATGTGTGAGGAGTTACTGTCTACAGCACGGTGTACTGTGCCTCGCCTGTCCGAAGTGGAAGCAAACGAAACCCCAAACACACACAGAATGGAAGATGCTAAAAATAAGCCATTAATTAAGTCAGTAGAGAACGTCACAGCTACTGCATTTAAATTAACATGCAGAAAACACTGCCCTGGAATTACCAACACGAACAAATACACTAATCACTTCTGAAACATTTTGTTTTTGCCCAATCATTTGGTAACAAGCCAAAAGAGTGACTTGAAATTTTTAAAGAATGTTTTGGTTGTGAATCATAGTTCAGACTCTACCAGCAAAGTACACATCCTTCTGCTGTTTTAACCTCCAAAAAGTCAGAGGCCCGTGTTGCTCAAGATTTTTAAATTAAACGTTTTGTTCATCAGATGGAACAGGTCAAAATCTGTGCACTAGGATGCCACATGCCTCCGCCAGCCTCTCCCGCCCCAGAGCTCAGCGTTCGAGGTCAGCATCGCGCCTACGTCTACATACCTGTCAAACAGGTGTGTTCGGGTTGAGTTTATAGCTCTGTCCACAGTCGCGATGGCTTCAACGATCGATGTGGCCACAAACGGATCCCCGTTTCGACTGACATCAGGAACTAGGAAAACACGTAGCCGCATTTTACCGGAAAAGCTACTACACGAGTTACTCATAAAACAATGTCTAGACACTACATCATTTAGACGGAAGGCATACTTTTCTCAAAATGTAATTTCTACTTTTAAATCAAAGCTTGAATTATTTTATCACAAATTCTACTAGAAGCTGTTTTCAAATAGTATCGAAATTACAGACTTTTGAATTTTTACAATCACGTGATACCCCATAAAAGGACAGGAAGGAAGCAGTTATCGCCTAAGGCCAAACCCAACAGCACGTGGGGAGGTGTGACTGCAGCTGCCCTGCTGGCCAGCCCTGGGGACAGACGTGTTGGGGATGCCAGGAATGGCGGGTTCTGTGACCTGCCACTCAGAGGCCAAAGCTTCCCTGGACACTGGGACTCCAACCTGCTCACCCCTCAAAGACGGCTCCCTTCAGTGTCCCGTCCCATCTGCCTGCTTGCGTGACAGCCATCAGCACAGCACTGTACACATGCACACACACAAACATTCACCACACCACACACACACAACCTACACACAAACACACCACACACACTATACAAACCATGCCACGCACAGACATACACATACACAACACACACACCATGCGCACACACATCCACAACGCACCACACACAATATACACACACGGCTCATACACATACACACTGCACACACATCAATCACAAACCCACCCACTACACACCACACGCACTACATACACACAACCCCCCACACATACAAACATCGCTCTCTCACACATAAACACACACACCACACACACCCCCTTCCACACATCATGCACACACATGCACACACCACACACACTGTGACCTGTCGTCCCCTGATGATGTGCCCCTTTGTGGACTCCTCTTCTCAATCCTTTTACACTTAACATTAATATTTGCCCAGCACTCAGAGTTTGCCAAATAAGATAACTCATTCCAGCCCATCTCTGGTCCTTCACTGCTGAGAGCAGCCTTCCCAGGCCACGGTGGCCTTCATCTCAAGCCCAGTGGTGTTCGCTTCTCTCCAGCAAATCGACACCATCGAAATGCCTCCTCCACTAGGCTCCTGGGACACATCCTCCCAACAGGGAGGTACCAGGGCACTTCAGAGAGCTCATGGAGAGATGTGTATTACCTGATAATTCTATTTTCCACCAACTTGCTGAAGTGCCCTCATAGTTCCTCCTGACTGGGACCTGCCTCCTCCTCCTGACTGGACGTGCCTCCTCCTCCTGACTGGATCTGCCTCCTCCGCCTGACTAGATCTGTCTCCTCCTCCTGACTGGACGTGCCTCCTCCTCCTCCTGACAGGAACCTGCCTCCTCCTCCTGACTGGGACCTGCCTCTTCCTCCTGACTGGACATGCCGCCTCTTCCTGACTGGACGTACCTCCTCCTCCTGACTGGACCTGCCACCTCCTCCTGACTGGATCTGCCTCCTCCGCCTGACTGGATCTGTCTCCTCCTCCTGACTGGATCTCACTCCTCCTCCTGACTGGACGTGCCTCCCTCTTCTGGACTGGACATGCCTCCTCCTCCTGACTGGAAGTCCCTCCTCCTCCTGACTGGACGTCCCTCCTCCTCCTGACTGGAACTACCTCCTCCTCCTGACTGGACATACCTCCTCCTCCTGACTGGACATACCTCCTCCTCCTGACCTGGACATGCCTCCTCCTCCTGACTGGACGTGCCTCCTTCTTCCTGATTGGACCTGCGTCCTCTTCCTGACTGGACCTACCTCCTTCCTCTTGACTGGACGTGCCTCCTCCTCCTGACTGGACATGCCTCCTCCTCCTGACTGGACATACCTCCTCCTCCTGACTGGACATACCTCCTCCTCCTGACTGGACATACCTCCTCCTCCTGACTGGACCTGCCTCCTTCCTCCTGACTGGACATGCCTCCTCCTCCTGACTGGACCTAACTCCTTCCTCCTGACTGGACGTGCCTCCTCCTCCTGACTGGACATGCCTCCTCCTCCTGACTGGACGTGCCTCCTTCTTCCTGATTGGACCTGCGTCCTCTTCCTGACTGGACCTACCTCCTTCCTCCTGACTGGACGTGCCTCCTCCTCCTGACTGGACATACCTCCTCCTCCTGACTGGACATACCTCCTCCTCCTGACTGGACCTGCCTCCTTCCTCCTGACTGGACGTGCCTCCTCCTCCTGACTGGACCTGCCTCCTTCTTCCTGATTGGACCTGCATCCTCTTCCTGACTGGACCTACCTCCTTCCTCCTGACTGGACGTGCCTCCTCCTACTGACTGGACCTACCTCCTTCCTCCTGAATGGACGTGCCTCCTCCTCCTGACTGGACCTAACTCCTTCCTCCTGACTGGACGTGCCTCCTCCTCCTGACTGGACATGCCTCCTCCTCCTGACTGGACCTAACTCCTTCCTCCTGACTGGACGTGCCTCCTCCTCCTGACTGGACATGCCTGTGCCTTCTCCTCCTGACTGGACGTGCCTCCTCCTCCTGACTGGACCTTCCTCCTCCTCCTGACTGGACGTGCCTCCTCCTCCTAACTGGACGTGCCTCCTCCTCCTGACTGGACCTTCCTCCTCCTCCTGACTGGACCTTCCTCCTCCTCCTGACTGGCCGTGCCTTCTCCTCCTGACTGGATGTGCCCCCTCCTCCTGACTGGATCTACCTCCTCCTCCTGACTGGACGTGCCTCCTCCTCCTGACTGGACGCCCCTCCTTCCTCCTGATTTGTCCTACCTCCTTCTGACTGGGATACACTTCCTCCTGAGTGGGCTGTATCTCCCCCTGACTGTGACCTACTTCCTCCTGACAGGAACAGACTCCCTCTTAATTGGGACACCCTCCCTTCCTTCTGAGTGGGACCCTTTCCTCCTGATTTCTCCTGCCTCACGAGGACTCCTTTTCAGTCTCAGGCTCTCTCTCATGCACTCTCGCTCTGTCTTCATCTGGCTGACAGGTGTACACCGTTGGGTTAATTGTAATCCTCGCTTTCTGATGTCCTCTCTTCACTGGTCCATCTTGGGGAGTCTTTTTGGTCATTGCTCCTTCCCTGACAGATCTGACTGGTGGCGCCACCAAGGACTCGTGATGGCAGCTTCTGTCCATCTGCAGGCTCTCCCCAGGTGACTCCACCTAATTCCATGTTTTTAATACTCGCATGTTTATACCATCCGCCAGGACCTCTCCCTTCAGTTCCAGACACACAGACACACCTGCTCACTCCAGGCTTTTCAACCTTACCAAGCGCGCACAGGATTCTTGATTCTCCTGTTCCCCATGCCGAGCCCAGCAGTCCGCCGCAGGCTGGGCCTGTTGGATCTGCCTTTGGCAGTGGCCCCACCACTGTCATCAGGCTCACCCTGACTGCAGGACTGCACCCCCGCTGTGCTCCTGGACACCCTGCCCCCACCCCCAGTCTCCACGTGGCTCCCATCTCAGAATCTACTGTTCAGGTGGCCTTCCTTGACCACTCTATGCAAAAGAAACCCCGCCCATCTCACCCACCCCTTGCCTGGCTATTTTTTGTAGACTGATCACAATTTGAACATAACTATTCATTTTGCTGTTTCTTTTTTTTTTTTCCTTTTTCTGGGTGGCTGGCCAGTATGGGGATCCGAACCCCTTGTTGTTGGGGTTAAAAGTCTGCGCTCCCACTAACGGAACTATCCGGCCAGCCCTCCTTTCACTGTTTCTTATTCGTCTCTCTCCACCAGAATCTTAGCACTACAGGGGAGAGATGCTCATCTGTGTGGCTCAGTGCAGCATCCCCGGTGCCCAGAAGAGCGTCTGATGTGCGCACTTGAAGTCTGTTGCATAAAAGAAAGGAGAAGTAAGCACTAGACTCTCACCTGTAGTAACCGACCTAACCAGAGAGCCCTTCACCAACTTTGCACAACATGTCCTGCACCCGTGCCGAGCTATCAGTGGGCAGACCACCCCGACGTACATCACAGCAACACGGGAGACCCATACATGTGGTGAGTTGATCGGCTATTCTGTATATGTGAAATGTTTACACATTTACAGTTCAAAGAGCTGGAAAAAATTTGCTTGGGCAGAAATCCTATTTTTTTTATTTATATCTCAAACAGATTTTGACTTAACTAATTTTAGGAATCTAATATTTTTATGCCAATTGACAGACAATAAGGCAGACGATTTTATTTAATTTTATGACTCTAATATATTGTTATTAACAACGGTTTAAATTTAATTTGCTTTCTCTAAATAATGATCACAGAAAAGTAATTTGAAAGCAGGTATTTATCTACATTTTTTTTTTTAAAAGAGGAAATTCCCCCAAATGCTCAGAGTAGTTATTTCTTGAGGATGGGTGGGAGATTAGTTTTAAATTCTGTATATAACTAATTCACATTAAAGTAAAACATTATTTTTCAAACATAAAAATAAATATTAATTGAAAATAACTGCTTTTTAGTCATAGGATTCATTACTTAGTTTCACACTGCACGCACGATATAAAATGGAATAATGAGGTCATTTTACATTTTTCCTAAGATTAAAAAAGAGAGAAAAAGGTTTCCAGTTATTCTGTCACGGTTCACATTTACAAGTGTGAACCATGTTCAAGCCACTGTGTGGGGTGTTTGGCCTACACATTAATGGGACACCCTTCCTATCTGCTAACATGTCCGATGGAGAAGGCAAATTAGTCACAACGGAAGTGGAAAAGGCAGAAAGGGAGTCTCAGTGGAGTGTGGAGGCTGAGGACTGGCTGCCACCCACTGGGAGCTTGGAGTGGGTGAGAGGCTCATGTACCTGCTGAGGCGGGCACCCTGGGCAAAGAAGGGCCTTGAGAGAAAGCAGGTTCTCAGAGGCAAAAACTAGGAACCAGGTGGTGAATGCAAGCCATGGGATGCAGGATTGGGTCAAATTGTGAGTACTTTATGTGACGCTGGAGAGTGTGGATTATACACTGGTAGCCACAGGAAACGTGCAGAAGGATCAGGGATGCATCATGGGATTTGTGCTTTGAGAAAGGCAGACCAGACGGTGTGGGGACAAGTGTCACGATTCAGATGCGATCTTCCGAGGGCCTGGAGTGAGCAGCATGGTGGCAGGGGCCAAGCATGCATGGGCACCAGATGGAATCTGGATGACTCCGGGACTGCTGACTGGGTGTGAGGAAAGGGACCGTCCATGAGCATTTGTGGGTTTATATCGAAGGACATCCCCAAAGCAAGCGTGGCTGCACCAGAGCAGAGAGAAACCACGGCTGAGGAGGATAGAATCTTATAGCAGTAACATTTGCCGAATGATGACTGCAAATTACACAGTCGGGGTGACTGCCAAGGAACGCTCTGGTGAGTGATGCGGCTGCGATGACTTGCAGAGTGTCAGGGCAGCAGGGAGGAGGGATTGGTAGAGTGGCCTCGCCTTGCACTAACCACATGCGTACCTGTGAACTAGGGAAAAGCTGTCCCCTGAGCGTTTAGGATCATTTAGAACCTACTCTGATCAGCCTGGAGTGACAGCAGAGGCCCGGGCACGTTCTTCTCGACAGCACGCAGGGCGTCCCACGCCAGCCCCGGGAAGCGCTCCCGCCAGCCCGGGCAGTCTTACCGTTCACGCTGAGCACCACGCTCACCGAGGCGTAGCCTATGGTGTTCCGGGCCACACATTCGTAGCGCCCCGCGTCCGCGGTCCCAACGTCATTGATGGTCAAGAACCCTTCGGGGCTAATGTGAAATTTTCCACTTTCCGTTACTTGAACCCCATCCTGCAGCAAACCAATAAAAATAATAGTAAGGGAAGAGACTAAAAAGCAGAAGCTGTTTTTCCTGGGGTGGGGCGGGGGAAGAACGCCATTTGTTAGGATTCACAAATGGAAAAGTCTCAAGGCTACGATCAGATGTATCCAAACCAACTCAGTGGGACGAACCCTTCACACAGGCTCATTCTTTGCTGAGGACAGAGCTTTTAATCCACAAGATGATTTTCCACAACTGTGGGGTAGGGGGAAAGTTTCAGATGGTACCTCCCATGGGCTAGGTGCTACGGTGCGCACATGGGAGTGTCCCTGTAAGGGGGCATCTGAGGTGACAGGAAGATTCAGACAGACCCAAAGCTTAGGTGACATCGCATGAGCAGACACACCGGTGTGGGTGGAGAGTAAAGAGGCCGGAAAGGTTGGAGGAGGAACCGGGAGGAGCCCAGAGGGGCCGGAAGGAGGTTTCACCCTCCAAGAACTCTCCTTCCAGGGACCCCGAGTGGGCCAGCCCTGTCTGCCCAGGAACATTTCATGTTAAAGCGGTGTTGATGACATGTAAGTACTGTTAGCATGTTTATGTTGTGCTTACGAAAATAGCAAAGAAAAATTAAATAATATCAAAAACCGTTCTTTATTGATTATGAGATGGTGGATCTAATAAAGGGGTTCATTTTGCTTTTGTCGCTGAAAATGAGAGTGTTCTGAGTTTGTTTTGTTCTTATTGGTGAGAGTAACCTCATGATATGTTTAACTCCAGGCCAACAATGTGGACATTTTTTTTGCTGCTGTAGAGTCTGCAGCAGAAGCGGGCAGGTGGCGGCCGGCCGGCTCCAGCACCCTCCCCGCGGCAGAGGCGAGGCCTGGGCCCGTTACCTTGTTCCAGGTGATGGCTGGCTCGGGCTCCCCCTGGGAGCTGCAGGGCAGCTGCACGTTGGTTCCCACCTCCACTGTCCTGTCGCTTGGGATGCTGGTAAACACCGGTGTGACTGGAAGTCAAAGGTGAAGAATCCAGGAAAACTCGTAATTCACAGCAAAGAGTTTCAGAAGAGCAAAAGCCCCCTGCACTCGATCAGGCCACCCAGATCCCCGAGAGTGGCCTGAATAGCCTCAGCTCCAGTGGCCACACCAGTGTTAGTGACCTCTGGGCCTGCGTCCACACCCCAGTCATTTTATCCTGCCTCTATCAAGAGAGACATGGTGTGCTGAGACCAACTGGAGAGAGCAGATGAATGACACCCAGCAAGGACAAATGGCAGGTGGGGGTCTGATGTGAAACCAGACAGGAGAGAAACAGAACAGTGCCCCTGGGACACCATCAGGGTTTGCACATGCTGATCTGGCTCAGGTAGACCTCATGCTGCTTAAATAACCACCTTAGAAAATGCAGTTAAAAAACAACCCTGCTCTAAAGTAATATTAATTAACCAAGGGAAAAACTAATTAGTTTTACTTTAACACGTCAGCCTTATCTGAATTCCACAGAAGCACCATTAAAAAATAAATAAATGTTTTCACCAGCTAAAGGGAAAGAGATTTAACATAAACACCTCAGGAACACCAGTATGATGATGGTCAATAAGGCACAAAACAGAGAAGAGTAAACTATAATTAGCAATCATATTAATGTTGGTTGCAGAAAATCTGTGTTTCCTGACAACGGATTGGTTCAGGCCACCTGGTGCGTACCTCTGGGCTGCACGGTCAGCTGGGCCACAACTCTCTGCGAGCCAATGATGTTGACAGCCTGGCACTCGTACTGGCCCTGGTCATGGAGGGCGACCCCAGAGATTCTGAGAGTTCCTGACGATAGGACCAGGTGCCGCCTGTCCACGGAGAGCTGGCTTCCTGCAAGGGCACATGTCAGTTATGGAGACAGGAGCACAGCAGGTGAGACAGGGGGATTCAGGAGGACCTTATCTGTGAAAGTGAGGGCTCGCCAGAAGTTTGTGGTCAAACCTTCCATTTGCCCAGGGGATTCCCACCAGAGCCTGCATGGCGCTGCACACAGGTTGGGCCATCGAGTCAGTGAGGGATGAACACCTCCCGTCCCGACCTCCAGGAAGGGCTGGGACGGAAGTCAGGATGACATGAGACTAGGGTGACCGATAGGCTGGTCACAAGTCAGGTCTGAGAAGAGGAGAACAGGGAAGAGGATTGTGGGCAGGGGCTACCTAGGAGGAAACGCTGCCCCAGGGAGGCCCAGTGCATTACTTTTGGGGACAGACCTCTCCTGCTCCCACCTGATAGAGGCCTGAGGATGAGGAGCCCTGGGCAGGGACTCTCGGAGGGATGCAGGGACAGGAGCCCTGTGGGCCTGGGGACCCTTCCCCAGCAGACTCGGTCCCCACCCGGGCTGTGACTTCATCAGTAGGAGGAAGTGGGCTAGGGTCGTACCCAAAGAACTAATGGGATCAGCAGTCACAACACCACGTGCAGCAGCAGCGGTGAGGACTCTGGGAATCAAAGGGACAGCAGAGATGCTCATTTCTTTGATATTTCCTTTCCAGGAAGTTCTACCCTACATGCTGTTAAGTTTCATCGAAGACGCTAATTAAGTTGACACTAAAAGCAAGACAGAGAGACTATTTGGGAGAAGCAGGCACCCACATCCCCTCAGCGACGACAGAGCTGCTCAGTGTTTGCTGCCAGAAGGCCACAAAGACGGGCGACCACTGCCCCTCCCCAGCGCTTGGGTGGGGTGGATCTCAGCCGTGGCTCGGCCCTGTCCAGAAGATGTTGGGTTTGCCTGGCCGCAGGACGACGGTTTGATTCCAGGGTTTGTTACTGAAGGAGGAAACAGGTAAAGGGCCCAGTGCCCCCCGAAGCCACCGTACCTCCCTTGGTCCAGGCGATGACAGGCTGTGGGTAGCCCTTTGCCTCACACTGGAAATCGACCGTCTGACCCTCGATGACAACTCTGTCCTGAGGAGTCACAGTGAACTGAGGAAGAGCTTCCGGAGGAAAAACATTCAAAACAGGACATTTAAAAGACAGCACTGGGTAAAAATGCTGCACAAGAAAATGAACAGTTAAAACAGGACAACAACAGGGTGCAACACGTATGAGCAGGTCGAAAAGGGAAAGAGGCCCAGGGGAGCAAAAGCAAGCAAAGCAGAAAGAATACCAAACGGCAGGTGTTTTCTCAGCATTGCACTGAAAAGGTGTACAAAAATAGAAGGCATTTAGCAACACTGCTAGCTACAACGTATACAGAGCGTGGGTAATGTCATATCCCATTCTGTGCAAGCATGGCTGACAAAAAGGTTGATCTCATTCCTCAGTCTAAATTAATATTTTCAAAAGGCTAAAAATGTCTTCTGGTACAACTGCTGTCCTACACAGCAGTTATTATTATTGGATGAGAAAAATAAGTTACAGAACAGTATATCTAGTATGATTGTAAAAGTAACAATCCCAGAAAAAGACAGCAAAACCCCGTAACATGGTTACATAGCTCTTTGTGCAAAGAAAATTAGAGAGAGAGATTCACAACAAATTGTTAGTGAGAAAGGAAATGGGCAAAAAGAGAGAAAATAATTTCTCAAAATTTTGCACTTGTGTACTGTTTTAATGCTTCCCAACAAATGGCTCACGTCCCAATTTATTTAAAAACTATTAAACTAATTTTATTGTCAGTTAAGCACTTTGAAAATGCATGGCAAAAAGTTATAAAACTATACATACTTCCAGGGTCCTATGTCCAAAAACACATCTTGGGGAAGCAATCAAAGCTCTGTGCCAGATGTGCTGAATACACAGGTGCACACACGTGCATGCCCATTCATTTATTCAACACGTGTGCTTGCCAGGTGTTCGGATGCTGCAGACACCACAGCTTCTGCTCAGAAAATCAGCTGATCACCAAGTCATGTGCAATTAGTCAAGTGGCACTGAGTGTCATGGAAGAAACGAAGGCAGGTTAAGGAGACAGAGCAGAAGCTGCCCACACAGAGTTCATGCACAAGGTGCGGGCAAGCCAGGAGGGTGCAGGAGGACTGCACGGCACCTCTGACACTGTGCATGGACCCTTACTTACCCTGCACGATGATAAAAGCCGTGGCGTGGATGCTTTCAAGACTATTGGATGCAAAGCACGTGTACTCTCCGCTGTCCCCCTGGACGACGTTTTGTATATAAAGGCCGCCAGAAGGTGTGATATTCACACGAGGGTCAGCTGGCAAGGGTGTCCGGTCACCCCTGGTCCAGCTGATCCGTGGCGGGGGGTGGCCTGTGGCACTGCACTCCAGGGTGACACTCTCCCCAACCAGCACCTCCGTGTTCTGTGGCTGGATTACAAAAGTGGGTCGGGCTGTCACAACCAAACAAAAATCCTCAATTAATTTCTTCCAGTTTTAGAAGTTTTCTGCTTGATTTTTTCCTATATTCAGGATACTCATTCTATCTAACTCTGAAATAAGCAAAACGAACCACATTTAATTGGATACTTCTTGTTTTCTTACATTTCTTACAGAAATGTGCAGACAATAAAAACAGTTCACGGCCTCAGGTCAAAAGAAATGCAGGCAGCCTGTGATCGGTAGGCAAGTGCGACTTTTTCAGTAAGAGCTGGGCTTCCCCTGTAAACTGCATGGGGCTCTAAGGGGAATTGTTACTTTGTAAAATTTTAAATGCATTATGCCAGTCTTGTCAAACCTTGTTAGCTAGTAGCTCTTACTGGGAAAAAATGTTGTTGGTAAAGCAAATTAGAACATATAAAAATATCAGTTTCACTCACAACAAAAAATGCAAATTAAAATTACACTAAGACAGTATTTTTCAACTCCAAATCTAGAAAAACAATTCATACATTTAGTAATGTTGCGTGGTGAGTTTGTGTGGAAACGGCACTCCTACACATTGGAAGTGGGGGTGTGAGTTGATATGGAGAGATATGACCACATATATCAAAACTGAAGATATTTGCATCCTTTTACCAGGAAATTACCCTGCTAGGAATGTAATCCCAGATATTTTACAAACATGTAAATTGATATATGTACACATAATTTTTATGTTGTTTTTTGGAGGGCAATAACCCTTATCCACAATTCTGTAATCCAAAAGGCTCCAAAAATCAACATTTTTTCATGACTTATTTGTTTGTAAAACTTGATCTGTGTAGCGTGAGGCTACTTACAGTCTTTATTTGCTGCACGCACTATGAATGCTCTCACAGTTTGCTGCAGGATACCGACACACTGATTACAGGGTACTGTCCAAGACTCTGCTGACAGTTTGAGTTGGTATATGGATTACCCAACATGTTACCCTCCTATAAATATTTCTCAAATTTCTGAGTTTTAAACAACTTCTGGCCCAAAGGGTTTTGGATAAAGGATATGGATCTGTGATAGCAAAATATTTAGAAAAAATCTGAAGTTACTCCAAAAGAGAACTCATTAAATACAGTACATCTAGATAGTGAAATTTTAAGCAGCTATAGAAAGGAAAAGAGTAAGAAAATTCCTCATGTACGGAAACGAAAAACGAAAGGTTTCTGAAATACGGCAAGTAAAAAAAATCACTAGCCTTGAATGTGCTTACAATTTTTCTAGAAGGATGAAGAAGAAACTATTAGAAATTTGGGGAAGTGGGAATGAGGGGCAGGAATCAAGCAGATGAGGGCAATAGATGAGCTTCTCATTTAAGCTTTTTTAACCAAAAGCAGGTCCTCTCTTGGGTTTGCTGCCTGATTCACCTGCATTAGGCAGAAGAAAAGTGACCTTGGATGGAAGAGCTGAGACACAGAAAGAAATAAAGAGCAACAGAAATGAGAAGCACGTGGGTGTATCCAGACAAAGCTTAAGAGATCAAAATAATACAAATGTTTTACAGATTTTAAAAACATAAAAACTCAAACAGCCCTTAAACTAAGGTGGTATGCTGGAGAGAAAGGCAAAGACAACAACTTTAAACTTTGGCAATTTAATAATGCATTTAAAATTTTTCAGGATAGCCACTAAAACAACAGAAGTAGATAATGTTAATTATCTCTTAATTCAATTTCCAAAGTAGTAGTGGGAAGTGGAAGATGAAAGCTAATTATTCCAAAATAAGGCAAGAAACAGAAAAGGTTGGACAAATAGTTCAAAATAAGATGTAGAATTTATACATCTATATTGCTAATTACAATAAATATAAATGAATCCACTTTAAGAAAATGTCAGTTTTTTTTTTTTTAAATCTGGTGCTATGTTGTTTATAGCAAACAAACAAAACATAGATACAGAATGGTTTAGAGCAAAAAGGTGGAAAAATGTACATGAGACAAATGCTAATCAAAAGAAATCTGTTCTATGTATATTAAATCGAATTAACTTTATAGCAAAAATCATCAATAGAAATGGGAAAGCTAATGATCAAAAGTTTAACTCACCAGGACAATAAAAGTTGCAAACTTATATGCCCCTAATAACAGAGCATCAAAATATATAAAGTGTATTTAACACTTTACGAGACATGGACACTTACAGATCACTCTGTTATTATTACTACAGGTTATTACTATATTCTGGGACAGGGGTTGGCAAACTTTTTCCATAAAGAGCCAGGTAATGCACGTTTTAGGCTTTGGGAGCTACAAAGCCTTTGCTGCCGCTACTCGACTCCAACATTACAGTAAAAAAGTAGCCACAGACAATATGCAAAAGAGTGAGTGTGCTTGTGCTCCAATTATACTTAATGTATAGACATTGAATTTTGAGTTTTATGTAATTGTCATGTGTCACAAAGTATCGTTCTTTTTTTAGGAGTTTCAATCATTTAAAAATGTAAAAATAAATAATAGTTTATAGCCTTAGAAAACCAGGCAGTGTGCCAAGTTTGGCCTGCAGGGCGTAGTTCGCCAACCCCTGCACTTAGCTTCTGAGCTTCTGCATGGCTCATTCTCTCATGCTGCAATGACCCCCCTGAACCCCAGACTGTAGGAGATCCTTCATGTGTATCTTAGGAAGCTATACCAACATGCTCAACCTAGTACATCAAATAAAGCTGAGTTCCTGAGAAAGAAACACAGAGCTTCAGATAAAAAAGGGGTTAAATTCAGAACTCTCAAGCCATAAAAAGCTGGCAAAATACAGGATTCTATTACCCTAACATAGCAACTCTTCTACATAATTTCATTATTCATAGTCTATTGTAATTCTCCTTGTCTATGTAACATATACTTACAATACATTATATTACACTTTGTTCTCTATTTTGTGAAATTTTTAATTCCTTACAGACAGAACCCAAGCCCCTTCTGTGACCAGGAGCTGTGTCTTATCTTCATTGCTAGATCCATGGTAGTCTGACCTTGCAAAGGTGCTAAGTACCTGTATTGAACATGTGGAAAGTTGTTTGACTAAAGGCTTTGATTCAGCAGCAACATATTCTTTTTGCTTTCCTGATAGCTATGGGTTCTCACCCGTCAGTGAATACTTATTGTGCCTGTGCTGGGACGTGCCAAGTAACGCAAAGGTCAGACCAGTTTTAAGGAGCTAAGAATCTAAACTAAGAAACAAACATAAACCACTTAAATTGCCACCCAACAGGTTTTATAATGGCCTGAAATGTGAAACCCCAGGGAAACAATGACCCTAGAACAACTGCAGGTAAAGCTATGGGCAGGCCAGGAGTCTTCAGGGAAGAAGTTTGAACCACACCCTGGCCTGGATAAGACTCAGATAGGAGAATGGCAGGTGGACCCTACGAGAGGTGGTGCCACCATGACCTGTGCTATTTGCCAGGAGTGGTGATAGGCACAGCCCACTCCACGCCACTCTTTTCGAAGGTTTCTCTTCTGACCAAAAGCCATGGTTAAGATGGATGGACAGGGAAGAGTTAGCATCCTAGTGGAGCCCAGATGTGTCAGAGCATCTACAGCTGTGCTTGACTTGGCTTGGACAATCTTTTCAAATTTTTTAAATTAGGTGCCAATATTTTAAACATGGAAATTTTGCAAAAAATCCAGATGTTTGTCTTCCTTTAAATAATCAAAGCCCTTAGCAAAACAGAGACCTCATTGCCAAGTGGCAAAGGCTGGCTTTGGCTGAGCAGTGCCCCTGCAGGTGGGCCTGTGTCGGTGGGGCCAGAGTGTGGACACAGTCCCTCCAGGTTCCCATGGCCTCACCTCCTCAACTGTGTCCACTCTGAGTGTGCATCCCCAGATCAGGGGTGACCCTGGGCGAGAGCAACACTCAAATGCCTCGTGGGCCACCCCTGGTATGGGAGACTTAATCATTCATTCTGATTTTACTGAGTTGGGGTGCAAGGAGAGGAGGGAGTGGACGGTGAAGGTGACAATTGTGGAAGAGACCCTTATGGGAAAGGCCCTGCACATACCTGGAGACCCAAAGTACCTGAGGGTCACCTCGTGCGTTTTCACCTCCCCAGCCACATTCTTCGCCATGCACTGGTAGATGCCCTGGTCCGTCTCCTGGGTGTTCTGGATCATCAGGGTTCCATCGTCCAACAAGTTCAAGCGGGAATCTGTCGTCATGCTCAGCTCGTTACTACAAAGATGGAAATCTGGGATGCTCAGATGTCAAAAGCACAAGGGAATATCTCACCCATCCCCAGCGGAGGGTTTTAGGCCTAGCAAGGGGATCCCAGCGGCACAGCGTGCAGGTGAGCACTTCCGAGTGTAAAACACCTCACCTTCCAGGACATGCTTCTTCCACAAGAGCCACAAACTTAATAGGCATTTCAGGAAAGAATCCCACACATTTGCATCTCTACTTGACTCACATGCTTACCTTTGTTATCCACGTGTGCAATCTACCTACATGTTTTAGAGCAGTCCTACTTTCAAGTGGAAAAATGAAAATAGGAGAAAAAATTCAAAGGAAACACTTTCCTTTGTTTCTGGCAAATTGAATCAAGAGAAAAGGGTAGAAACATATTTTTACATTACTAAAAACAAAAGACATATCTGTATTTTAAATAATAGTGCCCACAAGCTTCTGGTCGCTTCCCTTTAGACATGCACCATGGCCCGTGGAGCCATGGCACATTCCAGGACACAGGTCTCTCCATCGTGTGTGCCTGGGCAGTCCTGGAGCAACAGTGACCTCTCAGGGGACTCCCACCATGCAGCAGCAGGATGAAACACTTGCAACCTGCACCCTGCCCGTCGTGTGACTTCACTTCAGCTCCTTCTGTTCAGATGCACACGAGGACATGACAGTGAAGTCTCACATCGTTGAGGTCACAGCTTATGGTAAATGTGTCGACAGCATAAGAAAAGCCAGGTACTGTGCCACGTGAGAATGCCAACAGATCTGGAGAGATGCTTGTGCCACTGGACCATCAAGACAGACAAAATAACGTCCACTTCCCTTAGTTCATGCAATCAATCATCAATGCTGAGCATGAGTCTACGTCAGTTTCCTAAGAAAACAGCAAAGTCTGGATGTGTGCTCGATTACTTATGCCGAAGGAACAAAACCAGCATTGTTGGAAAGCATTTTCCCATGATGATGTTCATACAAGCCAGCAAGAGTGCTCTCAGACCACCTGAAATGCTCCCGTATGCAACCAACACTCATTCTCTTCCCACACACCTTCCTCACCATCTTCTCTGCCTGTCACCCATCTGCCCAAAGCGAAACTGTCCTCACTCACAAGGTTTCTGCATGGAAGCAACAGTCACCTCAGGCACCATAAATGGAACTCACAAAATGTGGCCCAGTCACCTTCCCATAAACACGCAGAGCCAGTAGGTGAGGCAGCCTGCAGGTGAGGCTGGCCAGGAGGTGAGGCTGAGATACAGGTGAGGTTGGGCTGCAGGTGAGGCTGTCCAGCAGGTGAGGCAGACCTGCAGGTGAGGCTGTCAGCCAAGACACAAGTGGGTGGAGGCAGAGCCCAGCACCAGACATCAGGCCTCCAGGCTTTGGCTCCTCCTCTGCCATAGCTGGGTATGAGATTGTAACTTTTATCATCAATTTTTTCATTTATAAAATGTAGGTGTGAAGTATTTGAGCCAGATTTATGCTTCCCTGCAACTTAAATGCACCCTTCACGGTATTTTGGAATCACTCCAGTGCTGTACTCTGGAGATATGTGAAGCTTGGGACAGCATCCTGAATTTCCTCTGCCGTGCACTGGGTCCCCCGTCGATGGCACCTTCCGGGTATGACAGCAGAGTCTGGACCTAGCACAAACCTCCGATCTCTTCGTGAGGAAGAACACGTCTTCCAGTTCCGCACCTGACACCCTCAAATGCCAGGCTCAATACTCTCGTGTTCATCTTTTCTATAAACACTGCATCACCCAGGAGCCAGGCCATATGTGCTCCTGGGAGTCTGGGCCTCGCCTGGAAGAGACGATGACTCAGGCAATGTCTGAATCATCTGGTCGTGAGCGTCACTGGGCTCTGATCAGAGATGTCCTCCCTGCTCCTCCTGACTCAATGTGGCCAGAGCTCAAGGTGGAGATGCTGCAGCCCAGATCATCAGGGAAGACCTGGTTCATAAACATGTGTGTCTTGGTGTCAGTGATATTATGATGTGTACGTTTTGTTTCCGTCCACCGTTCCTGGCTTGTCCTAATCTTCCCGACTTTCTGTCTTGGAGCTGTCCACACAGAAATTCTCTGACCTACCTGGTCTCGTCGTAGGTCATAAGACCCCCATTTGAGAAGGGGTCCTGCCCCACGACCAGGAGGAAGATATGCCACACAGAGAGGCCGAGAAGACACACGGGCCTTGCTCGGATTCCCCACTCAGCCTTAGGTCACACCCTTTTTGTCCGGTCACATTCTACATGGCTGTGCATGCCTCAGTCATGCCTATGTCATAAAAACCCAAGAGCACAGGGTTCAGGGAGCTTCTGGATAGCCAAACACGTGGAGGTTCCTGGAGGGTGGCAGCCCAGGGAGGGCACGGAATCTCCACGCCCCTTCCCCACACCTCACCCTGTACATCCTTCATCTGTGACCTTCGTAATATCCTTTATAATAAGCCGGTAAATGTTAAGTGCAAGTTTCTCTGAGTTCCGTGAGCCACTCAAGCAAACTAATCGAGCCTAAGGTGGGAGGAGGAGGTCGTGTGAATCCCTGATTTGTAGTCGGTGGGTCAGAAGCACCGATAAAACAACCTGGGGCTTGCGAGTGGCACCTGTAGTTGGGACAGTCTTGGGGACCGCACTCTCAGACCATGGGATCTGATGCTACCTCCAGTGCTGGAATTGAATTGAATTAAAGGACACCCAGCCGGCGTTTAGCAAGAGAGCTGGAGAGCTGCTCTCCTGCTAGTGGGAAGAAGTCCCCACATATGTGGTCACAGATGTCTGTCTTCTGTGCTGTTGACTGATGCTGACTAAGAGTACAGGAAAAAATATATTTTTTCCCACATGTTGTAATAGTGTCCTTGTCCAAATGGATTTAAAAGTGATAATAGAAGGTGGCTTTACGTCAAGGGTTTCCTTTTAAGATTGGTTTAGAACATAAACTTGAAAGCACTCCACCTTGACCCAAAAACCCCTCCGTGACCCGACCTCAGGTTCCCTCGAGACTTGACCCCATCCCCTCCGGAGCCTCTGCCTGCAGCACGGGGGTCAGGCCCAGCCCAGTCCCTTCCATTTCTGTCTCTCTTCGTCCCTTCCCTCTCCTGAGCCCACACAACCCCAGCTCCCAAACCCAGCTGAGTCCATCTCATCCTAAACAGGCCCCTCAAAATGTTTGTGGCACGAAGGCAAGACCCCTTTTGCTCAGTAGGGGTCAGGGCCTCTCCTCCTCTCATTTGGCCCGGCCACAAGGCCCAGGTCCAACGTTTGTCAACGTCAATGACCAGAAGCCCGAAGCCTGGGCTAGAGCAGGTTGGCCATGGCGAGGGGGAAGTGGCTGGATTGAGAAGAACCAAGAGGACTTCCTCCACCAGTTCCTACCTCGGGCAGGACAGGGGGAGTAAGAGGTGTGGCCAGTGTCCCCCACTGCCCTGACATGATAGGGGCAAGTGCCCCGGGCCTTCAGGGAATGAGGTCCAGCAAGGAGCCGCCTCGCAGGGACTTGGACGGCAGGAACGTCTCCTGGCCACACTCCACGTCAAACCAGAGGGGGCAGAAACTGATTTTCTCTTTACTCTTCTCCCTCATGGAAGAGGATAAGGCAAGGTGGGGCCGGAGGTGACAGTGAGACGCAGCTCAGCACCCGGTGCGTCCCTTCGTGATGCTGAGGCCCGGCGCTCCCAACTTACTTGTTTCGGAGCCAGATGATCTCGGGTTTGGGGTTGCCCTCGGCTCTGCAGGTGAAGTACACGGTGTTCCCCGAGGTGGCGTCCGCGTCCTGCGGCTCTGACGTGATCCGCGGCCTTTCTGTGCCCAACAAAGAAACAGAGACTTTCTAACACCATGATGTGAGAGTCGGGGAGAAGCCAGACTGGACCCCTGCGTTTGAGAAAAAACCACACCCGCCCCAATGCACATCTCAGCCGTGAACATCCCACAGAGACGACCGACTGGGACCCTGCAGAGAAGCCCCACAGCACGGGCCTCTATGCAGCAGGAGCAGCGCCTCGGAGATGCTCTGGAGTCTCAGAGACAGGCCGGGCAAGGACGGTTCCAGACACAGTCCACATGCCGACCTGCAGCGGGCTGCTCCACGCCCCTTGAGGAAGCTAACCCCTGTGCGCAGTGAACTCCACCAGCTGTATGTGGTGAACAAAGGAACGGAAAATAATACCTCGCAGCTAACGCAACCCTGACTGCGTGTGCGCGTGTGGGGGCCTTGCGGGACCCCTGACATCTGGGGCTGTTAGGTGGGCTCAGCGCTGCTGCCATTGCACAGCAGCAGAAAGAAGCCCCTCAACCCAAACGGGCCACAGTCCACTTGTACTGTCCTCGACTGTGCCCTCCTCTTCTCCAAAAAGGAAGGTGGTCACCCCCCTGCCTTCTGCAGCCCAGGGTGTGAGTCTGGGGTCGCTGCAACCCAGCCCCCTTCCTCTCTCCCCACATCCGTCTGGATGGATCGAGTCTGGAGCCATCGCCTCATGGGGTCCTCAGGCCTCCAGCCTCACTGGGACATTTCTTAAATCCTCCCATGGCTCCCCAACACGATCAGGAAAAAACCTAACTTTCACTATCTTTTTCATTACTTAGGCCGCACACTGCAAGTATACTAAAACCCACTAACCTGTGTACTTGAGCAGGGTGCCTTGTACAGGTGGTACGTGGGTAACTCCTCGGGGAAGCCACTGCATGCAGCAGTAATTGATTACTGACACCCAGTCGAGGAGCTGGGGACCACAGGAACCCCGCTTGCTCTGTGAGCCCCTCGCTGACACAGCACCTCTGCTGATGCGCCTGCAGCCCGGCTCGGCAGCTGCACTTCTCCTGGGCATGGGCTCACCCTTAGCACGTTTTAAATGGTCTCCTCACCTGCTCCCTGCTGGGTGGTCTGTGCAGCCCCTACTTCAGGGAAACTGTGAAAAAGCTCTGCTCCTCCTCATCCTCGCTCCAGGATGTGGCCCTCGAGGAGAGGGAGCCAGAGGGTCATGACCCAGTCCCTCCAGGTGGGCCAGGGTGACAAGGGCAGAGCTAAGGACCTTCCAGAACAGTCAACAGAAATCTGGTCCTTGAGACACACATCCCTAGGGGTGCCGCTGCTAACTGGCTGCAAAGGAGGTCCTTGTCTAGGGTTCACCAAGTGGTGACTTTCAGGACCAGGCCCAATGATGGCTGAAGACATGTCCTGCCCCCAGAAGGCCCACGCCCGGGCTCTGCCAGGGGCTCCAGACTCACTCACCACAGTTCAGCTCTTCCGGGGTGATTGTCGCCACTGACCGGCCCTGGATGCGCCTTGGGTGTTCACAGGTGGCTGCTGCCTGTGCGTTCCCTGATTGGGCATAGGTTTTCAGCAAATCTGCCAACCACAGGATTTCACAGTCACAGTGAAGCGCATTTGAGTCCAGTCGCCTGTGGGAAGGAAGCAGCAGCCGGTGAGACCAGGGCGTGGGTGACGGCTTCACCCTGGCCAGACAGAAAAGACGTCCGGGTCCCGAATCAATGAGCCTGCAGGGGCCTGCCAGGCCGCGACACCAGACGGGACGTGTCTTACACAAAGGGATCCGAGACCCAGCCCCACCTGACACGGGGAAATGAGGAAGAGATACACTTCGATAAAAAGAACCCAGGAGCGGAAAAATACCCAGAATGACACTAGCAAGACAGGGTGTGAGGGAGTGCGGGTTAACGAGTGATAACACTCTGCAGGCTGCAAGTTCCACACAGGCACCGACTGGGCTGGATGGCTCAGGACAGTCCACGAAGGGGCAGGGCAGGAGCCATTCACAAAAACCAGCACTGCGGTCACAACAGCAACCACGGAGCTCACTACCGTTCAACTCCTGTCCTGCGACAGGCCCCGCAGCATTATTATCTCACTTAACGCTGAAATTCCCCCTGGGGGTGTGTCGGCAGAGCTGCACAGCGTGGCTGGGGTTTATGTCTAAATCCCGGGAGGATCCCACTGTCCTGGGAAGTACTGGTGAAGCCTGGCACGCCCCGTCCCAGCAAGAGGACCGGGCAGGGTATCCCTCCCCCTGGGAAGGACGGCTGCTTCTGCTCAAGAGTAAGAAGTGGTCGTCGTGGGGGAGACGAGTTCTAGGTAAGGAACACCTGCTGCCTGACCAGCTCGGCACAGGTGCACTACCTGGGGGAGCTCACTACGGCCCCACTGAGGTGGGCACTGTTTCCAGTCCGCAGATGGGGACTGGGATCTAGAGAAGTGACTTGCCATGGGGCCGTGGAGCGGGGTCTGAGCAAGGGTGTGAGCTCGGGCGGTGGCTGTCAAGAACCACTCTGGCAAAGCCAGGTGCACCTCCGATCCATGTTTCTCCAGGGCATGAGATCAGGGGGTCAGGGACATAGACCTGGGCCTGCTAGAGGAACCTTTTTTTCCTGGCGAGCACGTACATGGGATCTATGAGGCCCTGTGCAGAGGGGACGCAGCTGCTCCTTGTGTGGTTCTAAGGTGAGAGGCCAGGAGGTAGCCAAGACAGCAGCCTGCCTGGGCAGCCAGCACAGCCTGCAGCCACTGCTGAACCAGAAGACCCTGACAGTCAGGACAGGGCCATGCTGCCATGAATGAACCAGCCAGTCCTTCGGCCAAGCCCACAGAGGGAAGCACACAGACTCCACCATTACCCGCTGCACCCCAAGGCAAGGAGAGGGTGAGGGGGTGAGCCCGCAGGAGGGGGTGGCAGGCTTCCGGGGATGGGGGTCCTGGGGGGCAGCCAGGCCACAAGGAGCCCTCTGGAGCAGCACACTCTGAATGCAGGGCTGCACCGTCTGAGCAACGAACAGCGGGCAGGTGGGGGAGTGGAGGGCATTTGCCAGGCAGGCAGAAGGAGGCTGAGAACAGAGAAATCAGACTCTGTAACCCGCCGCCCCGCCAGTCCTGGGCGCCTTGCAGCTATCATCTGGAGTGTTTGTCTGGCCATTCCTTTCTACTCTGTCTTATCGGTCAAACATGGAAGTATCCGTCCTATCCTCCCATCTACAGTGCACTTTAAGTTTGGCTGGTGACTTCTTTGTCCTAAGGAAAAGAATCATATAGTTATGATGGTCTAGGTCTCAATCCACCTCATCTCACTGAAGAGGTGAAACAAACAGAAGACCGCCCTGGTGCAGGCGTGTGTCTGAGTCTCTTGCTTCTTTCCTGGGTCTGGGTCACTGCGGACGTCACTCAGTAACGTTTAATTGAATGAAAGGCCTTCCAGACCACGAAGGAAAACACAAAAAGGATGTCAAACAACTTTCTCCATCAGTACTCAAATGCCTTAATTCTACTGTAAGAAATTACTCAGAATAAAGAAAAATTATTTTTGGAGGTCTTGAAAACAATGGGTAGATTCCAGTCTACTTAACATGTTTTAATTATGTATATGACTAAATAAAAGGAGTGAAATACAGTGTAGAGATTCTTTCTAGACTACTATTTTTTTTTCCTTTTTGTCTTTTTTACTGACCGGTAACGGGATCGCAACCCTTGGTGTCGTGCCCGCACCGGGGACCGGCAACGGGATCGCAACCCTCGTTGTTGCGCCCGCACCGCGCTCAGCCAGTGAGCGGGAACCGGTCTCCACATGGGATCCGAACCCTCGGAGGGAGTGCCGCCGCGCTCCCAAGCGGCGCACTCTCCAGCGCGCCACCGGGCCGGCCCTTTCTAGACTACTTTTATTTCCACAAGTAAAATGTGCACCATGAAATTAAAAGTTAATCTGAAGAACTTAAAAATGATTTTTAAAAACGTATCTTAATGGCCTATTCAATGATTAAGTTATTGCCACATTCCAAGTCATCCATTTCCCATTGTGCTTTCAGTGGATTAATTCACCTGCACATGTGCATGCTCTTGCATAAAGAGTATTCCCATTGTCATAAGCACCTCACAATACCAAGTAAAACGGAGCAGGTAAACGGATTATGGAGAAACTAGGCTTTTCTGGAAAGGTGGCACAGAAGGCATTATACTTACAGTCTTTTCATAGATTCCAAGTTATTAAATGTCCCCTGAACTAAATGTGTAATCCGGTTGTTATGCAAAAATCTGTTGAAAGAGATAATATAGCAAACCAATTTTTTAAGATACTTCTTAGACATGTAGAAAAGACTATAAACAGTCAAATATATTAGATTTTTAAAAATATCTCAGTGATTACATTTATTTAATACAAATTAATTTGAGAGCAATGCTCTGTAGCACAGAAAATAACTGGATTTTTTTTCTATTTTATGACCATTTTCAAGTAAAGAAAAAATTACGTCTTGCTTCTGAATTGTTAGGCTAGTAATGTGGATTTTATACCAAAACAGTTTTCAGGTACTCAAGAGGTGTTGATCTTAACTCTACCAAAGCCAATGAGCCACAGGCTCTGAAGACCTAAAAATTCAAAACCGAGGAACAAAACACAACTTACAGTCTCTCCAGCTTTGGTAAATGTTGAAATGACTCTGGGTCCAAAGTTTCTATCTGATTAAAATGCAGGTATCTAGAGGAGTTTTAAAAAAGAAAAATAATTTAAACAATGTAATTACTTTTTCAGATTTTGATTTTCTGCTCAAACATTTTTTTCCAAGTCAGTTCAGACTCAAATGCCAATAGATAACTCTAGATTTCCTACACTGTGTGGAAAACAAAAAAGATAATCAAGTAGGAAATAAAATACAACTGAAAATCGGGCACAGACTTTCTTACACTTGGCTGGACCACGCACATTATGGGTCTGGGACACACTGACCGAGTGTCCCTCACACCCGCAGGGTGACATGACGACAGCCCCGCCCTGTGTACTGAATTCACTTTCAAAGTACACGGATTTCCAAAACAAAATGTAATCTCAATAACAGCACAATATATAAGATGTGAATTCCTTCACTCACTAATATATGGACTGGGCAGGGTTTTAGACACTGAGTCTCTTGTCAGACACACAAACAACTGCAGAGACAGTGAGTGACAAATGCGCCGAGTGAAGACAATGGATTTCCTCGAGTGTCTTTTGATCATACAGAACACCCAGAGCTTCTACTCCTTTCCATTTAAGATGGAAATCCTCACTTTCCGTGATTCACACATTTTGGGTATAACTTATTTCTTCTAATTTTCCTGAACACTAATTTTGTCACTTTGAAAATTGGTGCTTTTGGGTTTTGTTTTGTTTTTTCTCTACAGTAAAACAAGAAGTCACCCTTCTGTCTAGGGCGCTTCTGCAGGGAGACCCTCCTGTCCCCACAGCACGGGGCGAGGCCTCCACTCGGCATCCACCACAACGAGCACACAATTCGAATGTCCATTTCTCTGAGAGAAGCTGGAGACCAAAGTACCAGCAGTTACAGGTCTCTACCATAAAGCCAAACAAAAGGAAGTATTCTCAACACTCATGCCCGATGGTCACTTTTATTAACTTTCTGAAACTGCTGTAACCACAAGGTCACCAAACTTCAGGTGCCAGAGTCCCTGTCCCGTCCTAGGGTCAGCTCACCAGGCACAGGCTGCACAGGTAAGTGAGTCTCAGGACATGGGCCCTTCCTGGGGACACACGCTGTGCTCACTGCAGGCACAGGCCTGTGCATGTCAACTGCTACTGGAGTGGGACATGTGCGGAGAGGATGAACTGGAGCAGGAGGAGGAAGAAAACACAATCAGCACCTGTCGCAGGTGAGCAGGTGATTCAGAGATCCCAGAGAAGACAGAACCAGACAGAAATCTTCAGGAACAGTCACAGAAAACCTTGTCTGTGCCAAGCAGCATGCTGAAAAATAACTCATAGTCCCTCACGGCCCTCGGCCTCCTGCAGCCCAGGCCAGTCAGGGACAGACAGAGAACCACACACCATCACACAAGATGGCCCACGGGGGAGTTCAGTCCAGCCCAGGCCGGTGGGGGCGAGTCCTGAGCCAGGACTGGAAAAGCAAGTGGGGCCAATCAAGGACAGAAACGGGGGGTGTGCAAGTCCCAACCCAGAGCGTTTGTCTTAAAAAGTCCTTCACCTGGAGAGCACAGTGCAGACTGGCCAGGAGGAAGGCTGGCAGGTGGGATGCAGGCATCTTGCCTTAGCAGGCGCTAAAAGCACTATTGTCCAGGTTCACAGAGCCCTAGGGTGACTGGGCTCCTGGAAGCCTTGGGCGTCATCCAGCCCTCCCTGGACAGTTCAGGAAACTGAGGACCAAAGTCCGGGAGTGACTCCCCAAGTACTCGGAGTTCATCACTGAATTAAAGTCCTCAGTCTGACTCTGGCAGACATGTTTTCTGACATGTGTCAATGGCCTCCCGAGGAGCCTCTGGACCAGAGACGCGCAGCGGACCCCAGGTGCACCCGGCACGCCCATGTGGACTCCCATCCAGGGGCTCCAGGGACGCGTGCCTCCCACCTCCAGAGGCTGGTGAGAACGCACGTCTTCAACAGGTGGGGTCTTAAGAGGGGCTGCAGGGAACGAGGGGCTGAGGCTGGATTTAGCAGAGACCCCGCACAGATGCCCTGCCTGGACACCCAGCACTTCACGCAGTCGTCGGTGGGAATATGTGACTGGGGTTCTCGGTGGGCACACTTCTCTCCTCCTTAGACAGCACCTTCTGGAGGGGGCCCTGGGGTCCTATCAGGCTCTTTATCTCCCTTACATACAATATAATGTTGACTGATTGAAACCAACCTCAGCAGCAGAGACCCCAACTCACCCGATCCTGGGTTTGCAGGCAGAATTTTAGCTGGCTCAGAAAGTCTCCCCCAGTCGTCAAAACACTTGGGCAGATAATCCTACCTGCACTTCACAGATGCCAGGCCTCTCTCCTAGTTTCTCCCCAGACTGCTGCTTTCTTCCCTAAAAATAACACTTACCTCACCTCCTCAAAAAGCTGGACTGGATCCCCTGATTCCGTCAGGACTTTACAGTTTGTCTGCTGTGATCACTTTATCTCCCTCGTGGCATGACACACGTGCTATACACAAGAACTTGTTCCTTTGAAAGCGTTCCCTATGTCTGGACATTTTCTAGACACTCCCGTGTGCTGGCAGTGATCTGACTCTTCTCATCTCTTGTCTCTGAAGCAGAGACTATACAGCTCTTCAGGCAACATCGTCCCACACAGACCCGTGCCCTGTGCGGTCAGCTAAGGAAAGTCCTTTCCAGGAGCAAGTAAATACTTCCTTGGAAACACGAGCATTCTGTGGGCTCCCAGAGCACAGGATTGCAGGGTGGACCCTCCTCCCAAATCTGCCTTAAATTCTCTGAAATATTGGGATGCTCAGCCAACCAATGAGACATGGAAACAAACAAACTGTGGAGCACGGGGACGTCAGGCTGCGTTACGACAGGCAGCTGTTTTCTGTCCACATTAGTAAAGCCGCACGATAACTTGAAACTCCTCAGCAAGCGCTCAGCTCAGTCAGCGAGAGGTGACCGACCGGCCAGCAAACCAAGCAACCAGGACGTTCTATGGAAAGTCAACATGCTGACTTCACAGCAAAGTACAACTTCCGATGGCCAAAGAACCAGGGAGCACTTAGTGACAGGCAACATACACTGACCAGAACTACATGGAAAACAAGTTTGTTTCTCCAACGTGATGACACCAGGCCTGAAGAAATTAAACTGCATGTGTGCAGAGTCACAAAAAGCAAACAGGGTACGATGAAAACCCCTCCTGCCGCACACACCCAGACACTTCTACCACAAAAGATGTCACTCGCTGCTCTTGTTCCCACGTCTGGCTCTCCTTTACATGGAGAGACAGGGAGCCCACCAGCCTGACTGTTCTCGGCAGCACGGGCGCGGGGCACGGGGGCTGGTGCCTGCACGAACCCCAGTGCATGTCAGCTGTGGGGGGACAGGGGCTGGACGGTGGGGTTGGAGAGGCGGCCCGCCGCTACTCTTTCATCCTCATGCACAGACTCCCTGCACCCGGCAGCCTCGACATGCACCATGCAAAGTCCATTTCCCTACGAGAGGCGAAACGGCAGGTGGCACCCAAGGAACGGAAGCACAGAAGAGAGGGGCACTTACAGTTGCTCTAGAGAGGCAAGTCCCTTAAACGCTTGCCTGTCAATTGACTGGATCTCATTCTTGTACAAATAGCTGAAACAAGAAACATTGGGGAGTGTTAGCACACAAACAAGAGGTCACAACTTCAGACGGAAAAGAATTACGTCCACACTTGGAGACGGCTTTTAGATTAATGACTGCATGAGAATGCAACAAAACTTTACACGGTAAGTACAGCTCCTCTCAGGAGGTCTCCCTCCCCTCAAATCCCAAATGGATCAAAAGCGACTGGTCCACACTGGCCGTGGTCAGGCTGCTGCTGTGGGTTGTCAGGTAGTTCACAGACACTTGGGCGGCCCCTCACGAATCGTTGACAGCATGTCTGCTTCAGAGCCTGAGGGGGACAGAGCCGGTTCCCCAGCAGCGTGTGCGATGCACGGACTATTAGGTTCTGCAGCTGACACTGATGCAGTTCTAACATACCCGAAGGGGGCCACACAACATGGAGACTGGCTGTGCCCCGAACTTCTCACCCACTAGAATCCCGTTTTCCCAAAACAGGAGTAGCAGGGCGCATGAGGAGTCACACGACCGGCCTGCTGCCTGTTTCTGTATGGCCTGCAAGCTAATAAGAAGGGTTTCTACATTTTTAAATGGTTGAAAATGTCGAAAAAGGAATCCTGTTCTGTGGCTCATGAGAACGACATGAGATTCGAGCCTCAGGGCCCACAGGTCAGGTTGGCTGGGGCACGGCCACGTCCCTCCACTTGCACTTCGTCTGCGGCTGTGTTTGCACTGCCTGGTGCTTGCAGAGAGAGCTCACCGAGCCCTCAGCTAACCGGCCGAGGACGGGGACTCTCACACAAAGCATCACAGCTCGAAAAGAGCCATCCATCGTGGACGTGACTTGTGTTCAGCACGGATCTCCTCATAATACAGCTCTGCTGCAGCAGGTCCCTGGTACCCCTAAGGATGCTGTAGACCAGAGATGGTGTCTGTGCTCAGATGCAGAGATATCTGCCACCGTCACTTCTTACAACCCACCTGGCTTCAGCTCTGATGTGGGCAGGTGGACAGGTCAAAATCCACACGTTCCCTACATTTCAACTTCAGGCAGAAACTTCTCTTCACACTGACTGCTCGGTGGCAGGGCCGCACCGACCCCTTCACTGAATAAACAGCACTGTGGGTCTCAATGCTTATACCGTTGCATACGTCACTTCCAGAGGGCAAAATGCTTTACCGTGCTTTGATAACGTTTGGTGAAGGATCCACCAGGACCTGCTCTGCTAACTTTAATTGCTGCAGTCTATCTATAACTAGTTCTCACCGCTTTCCTCTGTGCAAATGTGCTAAGGTGACCTCACAAAGATTTATAAGCTTTAACATAAACCAGCCAGGATTGCTCCAGCGATCAACAGCCCAGTGCCCACAACAGAGGCCTAGCAAGGTGGGTACTTCTCCAGGATTTATGGGCTTGGGTCCTTGAACTGCCACTTACTGCCTGTGTGACCCTGGGTAAGATATCAACCTTTATAGGCCTCAGTTTCCTCTCCTTTAAAATGGACAGAATAATCGAGATATGGCCTGGTACGTGGTAACTGCTGCTCAGGTGTGAGTTACTGCTACTCTCGCTACAGAAGGCAAGTCTGAACGTAGGTTTCTGTGCCCATTTCAAAAAGCAAAGCTAAAAGGAAATATCAGTGCAAACATCACTGTGCATGAACTTTAACACAATGAGAGTAAAGGAATCCTTTTAAAGAATGTGTAACATAACTGAATCAAACTATCATGTATGAATCTATGCTCCTTAAAGATACTGGAACATAATAGTTGAGCACTGACCATCTTCTAATAATAAATCATAATTTTCCACTTATCATAGAATTCCCCCTTTGAATAGGAGTTCTACATATCTCAAGAATTTATTTCATCATTAGGAAATGTGAATTAAGGGAAGGCTTGTGCCTAACCAGAAGTAACTGGAGTTCCAGGAAATAAGGACTAGTCAACTTCTAAACATATAAGACTGAAATAATCAATACATTTCAGGAGAGTCCTTAAACATGTAGATTATACTATTACACTGTTTCCTAAATCAATGTTTACCAAAATGTACCCTACCAATGAGATCTGAGGGATTTAGGAAGAGAGCTGGGAACTGCCAACGGCAGGACCCTCTCTGCTCGGCTCAGCCCTGCTCTTCAGCCTGTTTCCCCATCGTGACACCTCCCCCTCTGCTACTAACCTCAGTCCCCATCCCAGTGATCTGTGTCAGGCACTGCACTGCCAGTGGGCACCATGGATGCATGTTGGTGGAAGAGAGGAAGGAAAGGTTGGAACACGGATGCTCTGAGGGTACGTGGGTCAACAGATGAGGCTTAACAAGCATTATTTTAAAAAGATTGTCTTTGGTGAAAAACGGAGTATCCCAAACCACTTAACATTGATCATATTTGCAGAGTACCTAATAAGCTGCTCTTAAGTAATTCAAAACCCAAAGCAAAAAATGAAATAAAAAATAAAAACAAACTATTAAAAATACACACATGCACACACATGCACACACAAACACCGGACGTTCACTACCAGCTAAATAAATCTACTTTCTAGGAAATCAAAAGATCTCTTCTGGAACATGCACAGCACTTAATATACCAAAAAAAAAAAAAAGAAAGAAAGAAAAAAAGAAAAAAAAAGGTAAACAAACAAAAACTCAGAGAACAGATAGAAGACCTGTCTTTCATTTTTAAAATGAGTAACAAGGCTTAGTAATATTCAGACAATTAAAAATATACTATGCAAAAAATGATGGAAGAAAAACTGTTCATATATAACACTTTCAAATATATTCATTGAGGAAGATATATTTTAATAAACAGAATTAAAGGTAGCTCTGCAATTAAGAACCAGTGATACATTTAAAATCGAAACAGATTTGAAAATATACATCAATGCTAGTAAGATGACCTTTAAAAATCAACATAATTTAAAGATGTTTAGGCTCAGTTATATAAATTTCAAATAAAAATAACTGATATAAATCCTTCATTAAAAATGGCTCTCTTTGGGAAGTTATCCTACAAGTAAGAATAATTTGCTAAAAGCATATGACACATATTTTTAATCTGTCTAGAACCAGGGATGTAATTTCAGGTTTTTCTTAATCCTTTCCAATGTTAAAATAAGTGCATGGGAAAGATACTAAACCAATACGTCACAGGGAAGTCATTTTCTAAACTGCAAAACTGACTTCAACAAGCAAAAGATATTTTAAAGATAATACATGAACTAACTAAAATCAATTTTTAAAGGTAAAATAAAATTTACATAAAAATCAGAGGTGAAATCACTTGGAAGAAGACAGGCAAATGAGCAGGAATTAGTGACATTCCGAAGGGGTTAGTAATTCACATTTTACACTTCACCTGCAGCTGGAAAGGCAACCGGAAACTGCCACTTCGCTTATATTTTATAAAACTCATTTCACCTGTTCATACCGGCAATTGAACACGTGGCCACTTTGCATCTCAAAAAGTGTCACTGCTCCAAGACTGGTTTTCAGAGCCTATGCATTTTATTGCTATTCAGCCTATTTTATTTAAGGTTTATTAACTAAATGCTAAAGATCACATAATGTTGTACTTTAAACCAAAGACAACTCATTTAAAGAATCCCTTGAAAATTTGACTCACCTTCTAAAAATAAAACCTTTTTTAAATACTATTATGAATGTATTCACAATAACTCATAAACAGTACAAACTATAGTTCTATATTTAAATATGCTATTTAAATAGTCTACTTAATATAGATAACATAAGCTTTGGGGTTAAAGAACTGATCATTAACTTACAGATATTTTAAATTTTCCAAGTCTTCAAATGCTCCATTTGGTATCTTCTTGATCTGATTATTGTTGAGAAGCCTATGAAAGAAAGTTTCAGTAAGAATTTAAAAAATAAAGAAATCTTCTAAGTTCTGTTAAGGGAAAATATTCCTGTAGCCTTGGAAAAGGTTATAAAATGATTAAGCTACGGACCTCACCATCAACATTCAATACGTGCTAAATTAACACAACACACAGCAGTTTTAGTGTTTAACCCTCCTGATTTCAAACGTGCTCAAGGAATCAGCATGTGCATCACTTCACATTCTTTCACCTTGATGTACAGTAGAGAAATAATTCCTTCTTTCCTCTTCAAAGTAATGTATATTTTTATCCTGCTGTCTCTTAGATTTTCTACTTGAGCCTAGATTGTGGCCAATTTGAATACAATTATGGCCCTATGGGATGCACCACTAAAGGAAGGTCATTTCCACCAACAAGGAGCTGGTGCACAGAGCCAGCAGGACACCCGCCCCCAGGGCCACAGGACGGACAGGAGTCCTGGCTGCTTCCTGCTCCCCACAGCCCTGCACTTACACCAAGCATTCCATCCTGGCACGGAGGACAAATGGCTTCCAACAAGCTCGCTACTGTCTTCTGGAGAGCTTGGGGCCTGTCCTGCTGCTCCCCCAGCCCACCCGGGAGGTCTAAACCCTGGGGCATGACCAGGCGACCAGAGCCTCGCCACGGCAGTGCTGGAGGGGCACGCGGGAGAGGGCTGACCAGGGGCACAGCGTGCTGGAGTCACCCGCACCACGGAGACTGGGTGCCCCACCCAGGATGCCAACTATGGGTGCACGCACAGGCTCAGAGAGCACAGCTGGGGTCCCTGGTCCCGGCCCTTATGTGCTCACCCTGTCTCTTTTCCTTCTCTACTTGTCCCCACTCATGCCCGACAGTTGTGCATCATGAGACCTCCTATAGACAAACGGTGCAATAATTTCCATTTTCTTCATTGATTCCCCACAGAACGTTTCAACTTACAGCGTATTCAGGTTTCTCAGCCGCCTGAACGTCCCAGGTTGGATCTCTCTAATTCTGTTAAAGCGAAGATCCCTGTGAAGAAAGCAGACACGTGTTCACACGCGACTCAGCACACTCCGATGCTAATCTTCAGCAGTCGCTTTCAAAGTGGCGAGAAAGCCTCTACAAAATTAAATCACTCGGTCTACTCCGTAGGTGAATCGTCTCTTCGATGAGCCTAATAAATGTGTGAACATTTTCTGAACGGTGGAACAATGATACCACACACAGAAACCTGCTTCAACACTAGCTATGGGAAGAGAAGGCGGGCGGAGGCCTCTCTCTTACCCACTTTAGGAGGTCCATCTCCAGCCTGAATTAAAAACTATAAATTTAACAACTGTGAAAGCCACTGAAAAATAAACAGAAAGACCATTTTCTGTAACAAACAGTCTCGGAAGAATTAAAACTCTTTATTCACAAGCCAACCCCTCCTGATATAGTCCAGTAGGGACTATTATTGGTTGAATTGTGTCTCCCCAAAATTTGTTGAGGTATTAACCCCCAGTTCTAACCCCCTGAGGGCCTTAGAAAGTGCCCTTATTTGGATAAGCTCTTTATGGAGGTAATTAGGCTAGAATAAGGTCAACGGGGTGGGTCCTAATCCAACACGACGGGTGCCCTTATAAGAAGGAGAATTTTGGAGACAGGTGCACAGGGAGAATGCCGCAGGAGGGTGAAGGCAGATCAGGGCGATGCTTCTGCACGCCAAGGAACGAACGCCGAAGATGGCCAGCAGCCCCCAGAGCCGGGGAGAGGCCTGGGACAGTCCACCACCGCCCTCAGAGGGAACCAGCTCTGCACCACCCAGACTTTGTCATCCGGCCTCCAGTACTGTGAGAGAATGATCTTCTGTTCGAGCCTCCCAGTTTGTAGTCCTTTGTGATGTCAGCCCTGGGAAACCCAAGCAGGGATCTGGGGACAACATTTGGTCCAAATCATGAATGAATGTTTCTTAGGACACTGATTGAACTCTTAAAGTGTTTATAATCTTTTAAGGAATCTGATTATTTTGAGCCAATTTGATTATTGTAAGTGATTTATATAGCATTTACTCGAGTGTATGGTTCAATACGAGGCTTCTCAAAACGTATTCTTGAGTCACTGTCATTATCTGTGCTGCTTAGGAGTCGGTGCATGATGTGGGGTCTGCTCCAGCACTGCTTCCTTGCCCTGCATCAAGTTCCTGAGAAGGGGAGCGGGTCACCTTTCTGCCCACCGGGGCCACCGCAGCCGGCAGACAAGCTTCCAAACTGTGACACCATCCTGGTTTGGGTTTCTTCAGTGATTTCCATCATCTGCCAACTCACTCTCCCCAGCATCATCCCCTCCTCCCACACTGACATGTTATTTTTAAATAAATAGGATCTTAATTTATATTCGTATTCAGCACATCACAAGTGCTTCCACCTGGGGAGCTGCTGGAATTCAGAAACACTGAAGGGGACGGCGTTAGTGGAGGACAGACACGGGGGGATGCAGCCCATGCAAAAGATAAAAATTTTCACTGATGAAACATTGAATATGTGAACTATGGGTCAATCACATATAAGGAGGGAATTCTGACTGGCTAGGGTTTTACATAAACACAAATGATTGGAAGGAAGCTCTCTTCCCCAACGCATAACAAACACAGGATTCACAGCACGTGAACAGGTAAGAAATGTTCTCCTGGAACTCTGCGCCTCCTGTTGCAAATCACAGCAGAGACTGATCTGGACGTCATCTCATCAAGAAACCAAGCTTCCACTCCAGAGGGAAGACGGTGGACCAAACACACACCTTTCCACTCCCCGTTCCCTGTCAAAATCCTCTGCACAAACGACACTGAAAAGACAACAGCACCGACACTTTGGAAACTAGAAAGCAAACTAGTGAGGGTGAAAGGACTTGCCCACTTAAAATTAAACCTGAGTAGGCTGCAAAAAAAGCTGCAAAACAACCTTCACTGCATGCAAACCACCCTCAAGTCTAAAATTTAGCACCACCCAACACCTCTGGCAGTGGTGAAGAGGAGGGAATCCTCAGTATGCCCGGCTCTGTGCACCTGACGTGTAGACAGCACTGATGTGTGCTGTAAGTCTAAACTGAACACCAGATCTCAACATCTTCATAATAAACTTTTATACTGATTACATGCTAAAATATAAATGAATTTACATACACACTTAATGTCATTGAAGTTCACTTGTTTCTAATGTTTTGATGAAACCACTAGAAATTTTAAACTTACATATGTCTGTCACATCATATTTCTGTCGGACAGCACTGGTCTAAGTTAAGATTATTTCAAAACAAGGTCCCGCACGTTCTTAGTCGGACAACCAGAAAAAGACTTCTACAAGAAGAAGGTAAAACAGAGGTCCCCTTTCCAACATAGGAGGAATCTTAGTAGAGAACGTACCATGATAAAAAGAAGGAAATTGAAATTGTAGAACTAAAAAAATACAATAGCTGAAGTAAAAAAACTCACCACATGGACTTAACATATTGGATATTGTGGGAAAAAAGTATATTTGAAAGCAAAACATGAGAAATTATGCAATCTGAAGAACAGGGAGGAAACAATGCTTGTACTCCAGTATTTCTACCTGCACACCCCCATCCATATGTGCATCTGCCACAGAGCTCGTGAAAAGAGCCAGAATAACCGTCACCAAATCGGCGTGTTTGGGATGGGCTGACTTGAAGCACAGACTGCGTCTTCACACCCTTCACTTTTGGGACTTTGGGGCTGCCTCAGAGACCCTCATCCCCCAGAGCAATGGAAAGAGCAAAAAGTAGAGGTCTGTGTGGCTCCAACCCAGACAGATGAGAATCAAGACACCTAAGAAAGAGGAAACCAACACGGTCCTTTCAAACATAAAACCCACAGTCAAGGCCAAAGAGGCAAATTGTACTTTAGGGAGCTACAGGGTGAGACTCGGGAGGGATTTACCTACTGAGGAGCAACAGTGATTCTCTCGAGCAGCGTTCTCAGCTGGGCCCCTGATCACCAGCAGCAGCGTCACCCAGGAGCATGCTAGAAAAGCAAATTCTGGATCTGACTGAAATCAACTTAATCAGAGACTCTGGGAGTGGGTGCCGGTGTTTGATGAACTCTCAGGTGATTCCAGAGCAAGGTGAGGTCGGAAAGTCCCTGTTCTCCAGTTATGCTGGGAGGCAGCAGCGTACGTATGCGCATTTGTACGTGTGTGCACGCGTGTGAGTAGATACAGGAGTGACGTGTGCACACGCGCACACTCACACATGTTCACGCACGTGCACACTCACACGCGTGCACACTCACACACGTTCACACGCGTGCACACTCACACACGTGCACTCCCACACACGTGCACTCACACACGTGCACACTCACATGCGTGCACATTCACACGTGCACTCACACGCACGCACACTCACACGCGTGCACTCACACACGTGCACTCACACGCACGCACTGACACTCATAGCTGGCGCTCGCTCACGTTCTGTTTCCTCCACGTCTGACCGCAGCCCACCTGTCATTGCTGACATCAAGCTTATGTTAAATATAAGGAAACTAAACTCTCTCTTTCCACTTTTAAAGTGATGTCTGCACAGACAGACAGACCCTTAACCCTAGAGAGTAAGAGTAAGTAGGGTCATTTGCTCCTACATTACACATTTATGGTGTTTGACCAATACGCTTGTTAGTTTTACAATTGTAATCAGTATTTCCACAAATAATCCTAACTGGGGAAAAAAGCGCCCTGAACTGTAAAAATTAAAGAGCATTTCAAAAAAATCTTCCCGGCTCTTCCCTGGAGCTCGCAGCTGTCACCTGTCCCCACAGTGGCACCTCCCCATCCACTGGGCTCTGGGGCTTGGGAGGGGTGCAGCGGGCAGTTGTGGCCACGGCCCCTGCTCTGCACACCTGCTAGTGCCAGCCCTGCCATGGCACTTCTCCCACCCAACAATGAATGCTCGGAGCTTCCTCCATCAAGTTGGCATCATGAGGGAATGGAGGTAGATTCTAGAAAGTTCTGGGAAAGCCATACATGGAGTAGTTCCTGAAAGAAGCCAAACACAAACACTGAGAGCCGACATCAGCGAGGGCGGCCACAAACGTCCCACTGAAGCCACCACCAAAGCCCCAGAAGATTCCCTCCTGGGACAGCCTGGGAAGGGGCTCATCCTGTCTACAACCCAGGGCCCCAGACCCTAACACATCAGTGACAATAAACCCTAAGGGAACCAGGTCACAGGATGAAGACCACGGCGTGAGGAATAAGACTCCCTGTAAACATCCATCGCGAGCATTCACTGAATATATGAAGCACGCATGAGGTGCCAACCTCAGAGAATCCCGGCGTGTCCAGGGATCAGGCAAGAGCTCCTAGAAGTGAGGCTGCAGGGCCAGCTCATGGCCTCTTCACGGTCCGCTTCAGCGTTATCTGGCCACAGAGGTGACCACAGCAACATCCTGGGGAAAGGGCCAGGCGGCTGGGGCACACTACAGGTGGCTGGCTGAAGCAAGAGGGAGAATTAAGATCAGCCTAGAAGAAATTCCTTCACCTGGCAAATAAGAATTCAAAAACTAAGAAAGATTAGATAATCTGCCTGAGGCCACTCAGTCTGTAAGCAGCAGAACTAGAAATGCAATTAGAATCAGCCCAGGGCTCCTTTCTCAGCATAAAATTGCTTCCACTGGCAGCTTTCGAGGCAGCTAATCTCGTGGTAGAATTCACAAGACGTTGCTCCAGACTCACAGTCAAGGGTTCTTCCGAATGTCACAGAGCTGCGCAGCCGCTGACCTACTTAGGGGACGCGGGAAGCCAAGAAGAGTAGCCTGGAATAACTATTAACAATGAAATATGAAGTTTCAAGTCTCAAAAACAGAACTCGGGTCCATTTACATTTTATATTTAAAAGCAGCAAGCTCAAAGTTTCTAAAGCAAGGAGTTTCGGGGTGGTTTTTGTTTGGTTTGGTTTTTAAGGTTTCCATTATTCCAAAATCTTGATGGAACCAAAAACTTATGAGGAAAAAAAACCCATCAAGAATTGTAGTGTTTGAGATGAAACATCGAAGTATGACCTTATATGTAATATAAAAATCATAGTTCATTATACAGCCATAGAATAATTGAAGGTTAGAACTAAAAGAGAAGTTAGAGAACTAAGTTACATAAAATGTACAAACCACACAATAATGCTTAATTAATTCATGAAAAAAGTTACTATGAATAAAAGATAATCACTAGAGATGGTTTATGAAGTTCATTTTACTACAATCTTAAATAATATTGATTTTTAAAATAAAATAATCTTGACTTTTACCATTTACGAAAGTGGCACGTGTTTTAATTTATTTTTAAATAAAAAAAGAATTAAGAATAATTGGTCAACAAATACAAAATTAAACAGTATATTCTGTTTGGTATGAGAACCAAAAGTATTTCAACTATAGATGGAAAATTCAACCACGTCAGAGAATCAACACTTGACAAAAGTTACTTCCACAGTATGATCACTGTTACATTTTGTTTTGTATTTTGGAGTCATGTTTCTGACAAACAAGATCCAGAAAGTTATTTGAAAATATTTATAACAATGCATTTCAGAGGAGATTTGTCTTTATTCTCAGTATATTTTTATTATCACCTTCTCTTCTTAGTCTGGATTTTTAAAAAGTGTTTTGGACACCTTTACATGGTACCTGAGATTTTTTGTTACATCTGGGTCACAATGTTAAGACATCCTCTTGAGGCTAACTGCATAATTATTACATTTTTATGTTCCTCATTGACGTATAGAATTTCAACATGAGTGTTCCTTGTACAGGTAAATAGCCTCAGACCACGGATTCTGTATTTCTGTAATAAGCATGCTATACAGTAGTGAGAACACGCACATACAGCCTAAAGGCTCTTAAACTGTTCTACTCTGCTTCAGAGGGGAAAATATTAAAGGAAATACTTTATTGATTTTAAAAATTAAAATTATGACAGACACAACACCCCCCTCTGACGGCATGAATCTGGGAATCCCAGCACCAGCCCCCACCCCACCCCTCCCCCAATCTGAATTGTGGATCATGCCTCTCTTCAGCTCTTGCTAAAAATGCAAAACAGCTAGAGATTTACCATTGCTGGAGAGTCTGAAAGACATCATTCTATAAACAGGCCTCATGGCTTTTTATTAGTATTTGGCTGGCCTGAAATCATTTCCAGTGTCTGCACTGATGTATGCCTTTAGACACTGAGAGAATGCTCAGAACTTGTGTTTTAGTGTGAAAGGTAGCTCTGTTTTCACATGGGGGATTCATATGGAAACCCGTCGATTTACTTTTCATATCTATTAAGATGTCTTTTGACGCACAGTCTTATAGAGCACACTCGATTCTTCGTATGATGAGAACTCAATAATGTCATTACTTACATACTTAACAAACACTAACTGCAGAGCAATTTTGAATGGGTCACTGCAAAATGTAAACCACTGTAGAGGTTCATGCCCACACTGCAGCAGCCCGGGAGAAACAGATACAGAAAGTGGTGAGCTTGAGCTGAACTCCAGAGGAAGAGTCGAAAGGGTTGCTGATGGATGGGCTGTGTGACGTCTACTGGAGGATGCTGAACCATCCACTGAGAACAGAGCGGCTTAAAGGGTGGCAGGGGGTGCAGAACAGGTCGGGGGCAGTCACAGGTTCAATTCAGGTGCCTAAGTCTGAGATGCCAGTTCGACCTCTGAGTGGATGTGCCAGGTGGACATAGCAGGTCTGGGCTCTGAGCAGAAGTCCTGCAGATGAGTGCAAGTGTCTAAGCTGCTGGCACAGTGGGTGGCAGCGCTGGCACATGCAGCCGCAGAACAGGAAGGATCACTTACTGAGACTGTGCAGAGCGTGGAGGGGTGGGAAGGGGAGGGCAGCGTCCAGGAAGGGTCTGAAGAGCATCAGCTTTCAGAGAAGAGAGGAAGGAGGATGCCAGCGGAGCAGCCAGAAATGTGGAAGGAAAACATGTGTTCCTAAAACCGCAGAGGGGAATGGATTCGGGGTAAAAGCTCAACTGTGAGAGACTTCAGCCGACCACACCAGACCCAGCAACGCTCATTAACATTTTCTGCAAACTGTGCCTGTGGAATGCACTTAACGTCCATGTTAAGCAAGTTAAAAACCTCTCCGGTGCGGAATAATTTTATAGGGTCTTGGAAGAAACCAAATAAAACCATGCTGAGATTTAACCCCAAACACACTAATCTCCTTCAGAGTTTAAACACGGAACTCACAATTCCTCTTTTGGAGCCTATGAAATAAATAGTTGTTTGAGAACGATGCAGCACATTTTTCTCATTAAAATAACTAGTTTTTGATGTTTGCTATAGGAAAAAGTAAATTTAGTTGCTTTGTGGTGCAGAAAATCTAACAGAACCAGAGTTAAAGCAGTTTTTTCAACTAGAAGATTCCATATTCAAATGAAAAGAAATTGCCCAATTGTATAAAACAATCCAACTCTCACGTGTTTCAAGCTCCGATCTATCCTTGCCCATTACTGGCGTGGGGGTGAAGTTGTGACCTTGCTGCTGAGCACCGGCATAATGTTCTACTCCAATGTGTGAAATATCAAGTCACGTAGCAGTTTATTAACACTATCTCTGCTCTGTGACAGGCAGTGCCGTCCTGTGGGGTGAGCAGCTGCGGGAGCCGAACCATCCACCCCCAACCCTCCCCAGTTGCCCCCTCAGCCCGCAGACGGGAGCGTGGAGAGGGGCTGGGCACGATCCTGTCCCCACGCTCTGCCAGGTAAGTTCCAACCACCCCAACACAAGCTCATTTTTTGAAATCTGACATTTTACCTTAAAACATGAAAATGCTTTCCACATTCTGCTCCATATTACTATGACTGCTTTAAAGCAAAGTATTTCTAAATGACTTCACAAGAAAGCAGAGGTTTGGCAGCACGTGTGATCTCGCCTTGAGGTGCATACAACCCTGTTTGCTAAGGACTCGGAATCCACGACAGCAAAGAAGATGCCCCAGGGCACTCAGGCCACACAATCTTGAACCAAAACTCAGACTCTTCCCCACAAATCCTGTTTTCCCCTCGACTTCTCCAACTTGGCTAATGGCCCCATCGATCACCCAGTTACATGAGCCGAAAGTGTAACCTGGTCCTCGATGTCTCCGTCTCCTCCATCTCCACCCCGCCAAGCCCAAGGCCACTCGCCCCCTTCCACCCCCCACCCCCCTTCCCAAAGAGTGCCCTTCATTGGATCCGAATGACCCTCAGGGGGCCTGAGCCACGTCTGCAAATATTTTATGTATATAACGTATATTATATACATGCATCTTTTATATGCGACTGTGTACTTATATAATTTTGTATTTCCCCTATACATCGAGTGTTAGAAGGAGCCTGCCCGTACGCACGGTGATGGTGTGTCAGGGATATATCTACATCTATGTCCATCCAACACTCTGTGATAGTGCGGGTAGATCACATAATTATTAGGAATATCTCTGCATTAGTAAAATGAAGCTTTCTAAATATCTCTTCAGACAAATTTCTCTAATATGTTTTCTGATGGGGATATTAGCAGCTGTTTGGGGGAAAACATCTTTGTATAACAAATATTTTCACTGTTCTTCATCCACCCAAAGGCCTAAGTTGTCTTTTGACATAATGTTTGCATGTACTAACTGTGTTTGAATATCCATAAAATGCTAAGAAGTCATTGGTATCGTCTGAATGTTCATGTCCCCAGGGTGATGGTGTTGGGAGGTGGGGACTGTGGAAGGTGATCAGGTCATGAGGGTGCAGCTGTCATGAATGAAATTAGTGTCTTCATAAAAGAGGCCCCAGAGAGCTGCCTCGCCCTTCCCTCATGTGAGGACAGTGCGAGAAGTTGCCATTGTCATAGGACACCAAATCTGCAGGTCCCTTGACCTTGGACTTTCAGTCTTGAGCACTGTAAGAAACAAATATCTATTATGTACAAGTCCCCCAGTCTCAGGTTTTTCTAACAGCAGGCCAAACATACCAAGACACCGCTGCGACAATTAATTTAATGCTATCAAATTGTATTAGTCAGGACACGCCCTGTTGTCGGTTATAGAAACCTGGCCTAAATCCCTTTAGGAGAAGGGGTCACTTCTTGGAGGGCTCCTGGGAAGGCTTGGGAAGGGTGAAGATTATCTCAGCTTCTCAGGCCACAGAAAGTGGGGTCTGACCCCCTCTCTCTCTCACTCTCCACGATGTGCCCCTCCTCGTGACCATGATCCCCTCTAATCCCCTCACTGCAGACAGCTTCCTTAGGGCAGGGGCAGCAGCCTCGGCAGGGGCACACCAGCTCTGCCACAGGTCACAGACGCTGCCATACTGACTTTTCTTGGGAACGAAACCTCCCATTATACAAAGCAGATTATACATTTTTCACTGGTATGTTCTGAGGAATTAATGAGATAATGCACATAGAGACTAGTAAGTACCAACTAAAAATTAGCTAAAGTTAAAGAAAAAAGTCAACATCAGTAATAGCACAGGCCAGAGGTCACCTGGCACTACCCACTAGGTAAGAACATGGTGCATCTATGAAGTCCCAGTACCATATCGTCTCCACCAGCCTGAGATTCAGAGCATCCTATAAACCCCAAAGGAGATCACCCCGCCCCAAACACTTGCTCCAAGAAAACTAAGGGTGGGTGGGGTGACGTGCACTTCCGCCTGACCTGGGCTGCAGGGTGGAGGGGCGCCTCCCCGTGACCCAGGATGCAGGGTACAGGGGCAGCTCTGCACTTCCTCTGCTCTGAGGTCTGCTGTGGCTCTGTGCCCGGGAGGCCCTGACCACACTGGCCCCAGGCCATACCCAGCTTCTCCCACTGACTGTCTCTGGTATTGCTTGGTTTGCTTCCTGAGACCAGCTCTTTCAGAGGGTTTCCCAAGTGGAGCACATGGCTGCAGTGACCAGTTCTCTATGTAACTCAGCCCCTCTCCCAGGCACAACAGGCTCCCTGGCAGGGACAGGGTCAGGGAGGGGTAGGCCAGCTCCGGCTTAACCTGGAGCCACTGTCCCCAAGACATTGGCCAGCCCCTCGAGGCTGAGCCTTCTTTTAGACACTGTCTTTCCCTGGTCCAGTCTCTTTAGAGTGTCCAGACCGACAGTCAGTGCAAGCACCCGGATCCAACTGGATGCTGGGTTCCAGTTCTCTCTCAGTGGGTTCCTGGGCTCCAGACAAACGCAGAGACTGGCCTGAGCATCTGCCAGCATCTCTGAACTTCAGTGAGAGTTAGAAGCTCTGAGTTATTCCAGGAATCTGGGAGCTGTTCTGCCCAGAACATAAAGACGATCTTGAGGGTGGGGTTTCCCTGTTCCCCTTCCTCTAAAAGCTGGTATCCGACTGGGCTCCAGCCCCGCCTTCACGGCATCCTATCAAGTCCTCCAAGGAGCAAGTGGGATAACAGCAGTTTAAATCACAAAGAGTGAAAATGTGTTGCTGCCAGAAATAGAATAACATCCTGCTGTCGCTGCCAGAAGACAGAATCCAGTGGAGGCAGCCCCTGATCCGCCCTGAAGTTTACCGGCCCCACTAAGAACACAGCCCGAGGTCATGATGCATTTGCAATCAACCCCACCTGTCTCATCTAAGCCTTTTAGAATCAAATTGTCAAATATGAGTAATCAAAAAGCAATTGAATTTTAATCGTAGATACGTTTGACTTTTGTTTAAATAGTAAACCCACACAACCCGCCAGTTCTCTCCAAACTTTTTCACCCAAGTTCCTGGAAGCACAACGCTGCCCAAAGCCGCCTAAAATGGAAAGAGAGGACGCCCTGCATAGGGGTTTCTCCACATCCATGGGGGCAAGAGAAGACGTGTGCTGGGCAGAAGGCAGGCAGCCCACACGCCTGGGACCCTTTGTTCAAACCTGAAGCGGACACAGAATTGTACCCGAGTGTCGAAAGCGACAATCTGCGGATGTCTTTCCCCAGGAAGCAATCCCAGGTGACTTACAAAAGGAGCAGAGCCCGGAGGTTGAAGAGCCACACGTATCTAGGATCCGAGTCTCACCACACGGTCAGCCTCCTGCGCACGTGCCGGGGATGGATTCTCGAGAACACGGAAAGAGCATGGAAACCAGACCCAAATCGTGTACAGCCATTCTCCAGCGAGAACAACAAGCTTTGTCCCGGAATGAGGGGACCATGCCCAGGCCCTGGCAATTGGAAGGAAGGCGCTTCTCCAGTTATCTTCCCGTCTAGGCGCTGAGCAAACCTGGCAGCTGTTATCTGCTTTGGACCCGCTGTGCTCTGTGAGGAGGTCGACGGCCGGGCTGTCTGCAGGCATGTGCCTCTGGCCTGGGACCTGGGCTGACACCCCACCGGGAGAGAAGCTTCTGACAACCCACAGAGAGCTTCAGGCAGCAATGCTCATGGTGTGAAGGGAAGAGGGGCTGGCCCTCTCCCATTACAGCGAACCGCTCAGCTCTTCTTCCCTGGTCCCCTGTGGGTCCACCGAAGGCCTGCACCCTCCCCTCGCCACGAGACCCTTGCTCAGCCCAAATTCCACAGCTCCCTATCTGTGTTCTGCCTTTTGCATGAAGCCTTTTCCTAACTAGAATGATGAAAATCTTAAGAACCCAAAGTGATCCTCAAATCCCTCCACCCAGGCAGCAGCAGAGGTCCCAGGGCTTCCGTTTCTGACCTGCAACGCAGCAGGAGGAGGGGGTCCCTGACTTAGTACCCCCTGCCCTCACCATGCAAGGCAGAAATGCCCCAAGCTACGTCCTCACTTCCTGTGTAAGGCACGAGTCACCAAGAGCACATCAAGTTCCGTGTGCCTGCCTGGGTTCATGAAGGCCCTTTCTACATGTACAGATTTTACCAAGGAGAGCATGTTAGGAATAATTTCTGACATTGAATGCCGGCCCCGAAATACAGTCCCCCACGCCCTGACCATCTTTTTGCCTGATTTTACAAGCACAGCGACAGCAGCTATTTTCTGGCGCAGACATGATTTCACTGCTGGACAGAGCCTAGTGTGGCCAGTTCTTCCAGGAGGGAACCAGGCTCTGGTTCCTGTTCCAGGTACCCTGGCTCTCATCTAACCTCTAGAGCCACAAAAAACAGTCCAGTCCTTAGCTGGTCCCTCACTCACTGATATCGACTGCGCCTCTGTACCGTTCACAGGCTCTGCTGATGCACGTGAGAAGCCTGCTCCAGAAGGAGCATAGGGTGGCCCACGGGTGACCACGATGCTTGCTGCTGTGTGAGGTCACACACAGGGAAGGGACCTGTCCAGTGGCAGCTGGAAGGCAGGATGGGACGTGTTTCGATAAACAAAAAAAGGGGTTGGATTTAGAGAAGACACCAGCAGAAGGCACGGGTGAGGGCGCAGCCTCCTCAGGGAATCCGCAAATCCTTCGGCAAGGCCAGGGCACAGGTGCTGGGAGGAGCAGGACAGCAGCTGTGCACAGCAGCATTAGCTGTCGTTCCATTCTCTCAAGCCCACAAAGGGTCCCAAAGTCAACGCCACCAAACAAGGTATGTACCCCAGACGGCAGGTGCTCCTCCCGTCACTGCTTCCTTCTGAAAATGTGAGCGAGCACGTGTGCGTTCCCTCCTGTCACACGGAGCCAGCACCGCACACACACTCCACCACCTGCCCTTCTCACCACCCGTGTTCCAGCTCACGAACTGAACGCCTGTGTCCTAAGCTCACACGCTGAGGCCTGGCCCCCAGTGTGACAGTTTCAGGAGGTGCAGCCTGTGGGCGGTGATTAGCTGCTTTAGACGAGGTCCGGAGAGCAGGACCCCATGATGGATTCGTGTCCTTTCAAGAGGAGGAAAGGGAGGCAGGGAGCTGCTTCTCTCACTTCCCACCCTGTGAGGACGCAGGGAGAAGGCGCCATCTGCAGCCCCGAGGAGGGTCCTCACTAGAGCCCCAAACCGCGCTGGCACCTTGACCTCGGACTCCCAGCCTCCAGGACCGTGAGAAGCACATCTCTGAGTTGAAGCCACCCCAACTTTGGGACTTTGTTACGGCAGCCCGAGCTGACTAAGGAACAGTACGTAGATAGTGACCCCCTTGCTTTTCCCAGCAGCTCAGCCAGCCGCTGCCCGACCCTGGGATTCCCAACCAGGCCCCTCCTGGAGGGCATCTGAGTGTCCTCGTCTTGTGCTGTTATAAATAGTACTGCAACGACTAGCTTTGTGTACATACCATTTTGAATATTTGTTCCCATATTTATGGAACAGGCTCCTAGAAGTGGTGTTGCTGGGTCAAACGATAAACACATGTAAAAACAGCCAGCATGTGTTGTGCTGAGTGTCGGTGACTCCTATAAATACATTTAATCCTTACAACCCCAGAAGCTGTCTGTCACAATCCCGACTTACAGAAACTTGTCCTGGGCAGACCATAGCATGTGACTCTGCTGAGAGCCAGATGCCTGCAGGTGGCTGTTTGTTCTGGCTCGAGCTGCGAGGCTGCAATGCCTCTGGGTAAGCCCCAAGCAGGCAGATCGCAGAGCTCAGACTCCTTCCTGAAGGGATAAAGGGCTCAGACTCCTTCCTGAAGGCAGATCGCAGAGCTCAGACTCCTTCCTGAAGGGATAAAGGCTGGAGCAGAAAAGTGACAGGATCAGATGATTGTATCAGAAATTGCTGTGGCACAGTGTGGAGGAAGGGCTGAGAAGCATGATCCTGGAGATAAAACAGTCAGACAGAGGCAGCACACAGGGGGAACAGGAGAGCAAGGGAGAGGGCCACAGGGTGGCTCCCGGCTCCCGGCTGGGGAGCCAGGTAGTGGTGCCAAGGACAGCAAGGAGCCCAGCATTCAGTGGCGCAAACAGACCATCAGCTGACTGCGGGGAGAGGTCTGACCACAGGAGACAACTGAGCCCAAGGCAGGTGCACTGCTATTCTCTCCAACCTCCCTTTTCCTGACTGTGCATATAGATCCCATCCCAATCACATCTCTATGGGCTGACTTCAATTTGCCCATAACAGTGGGACTAGACCACGCCTCGCCAGCGGAGGCTGGCTGTCTGTGCAGGTGCTCCTGCACGTTCCTGCAGGACGTGCTAAGAACACAAGGCCCCAAACCCTCTTTACCTGGGCCAATCCTCTGAGCTGTGTTCGCAGCTAGCAACCTTGAAGGGTGGGGTACCATCTCCTCCCGGTTAAAGAGCAAGCCCGCCCACCGCTCACCGTGCCAGTGGTGATTGCCCCAAACTCTCCTGCATCCAGCTGGGTCCACCTGCATTGCCCCACGCGAGTGGGGAGCAGGGGGGACGGAGGCTACCGTGAGGCTCCAGCCACTGTACTGGGAGTGATGAAGCCCTTTGTCTCTGACCCAGGGGCCTTGTGTCTCCTGCCAGCATCTGTGAAAGAGAAGCAGACCTCAGCCCCACCTTCCTCAGTCTGGACCTGGTTCTTCCAATAAGTACAGCCGAATCACTGCATTAGGCGCCTCTGGCAGTCAAATCACACTCTACTAGATCGAGTTTGGTTCAACTGAAGCTCCTGACACTGAATCACAGGAACTGCTTTGAAGGAACGCTCACCCTCCCCCGCAAAACCTGGCGTTTATGCAGCTGTTTTTAAAAATATGCTTTAACTCAATTCAACAGATGCTGAGCAAACCTGAAAAAGCAGGTGTCATGACTAGAAATCACAGGATTTTTATATACAATTATATATTTCGTTTTTTTGTTTTTAATGCCTAATTGTTTGTCATTTCAGAAACAATTAGAGGAAGCATACAAATAAACACACACACACACATGTACACACACACACACACACACACACTACAAACCACAAATGAAACGACTGAAGGAATTAGGGGGAAGGGGGAAGGAAACGAGGTTAATACACGCAGGTGCTGGGGTGGGATGCGAAGGTCTCCATGCGTCCAGCAACCAAAGCAAAGAGAAAAGCCGATCAAGTACGAGGAGATTTAGATCCAAATGGACCGTCGGCCAACTGTTTGGGTAAAGGGAAGTTTTTACTGATACTGAGACATAAGCAAGATTTCCCACGAGACTCCACGTGAATATCAGACACGTCACTGTGGTCAGCAGCATCCCACACGGGATGCCACAGTGATTCCGCGTGCATGTTCTGTCGCCCCTCACTGTAACGGCATGATTTTAGTGTGTAATTCAATAAAAGCGTCAATTCCAGTTTCATCCTGTTTATCTTGGCTCTTTCTACTCTCTGCCTCGCTCTCACGCATCAGCTAATCCTCTAGGCATGTGAGGCCTGCATGTGTTATAGGGATGCACTGTCCTTTATCCAAGTAGCTGAAATTAAAACAAACAATGCAGATCGGCCAAAGAGAAAACGCATAGTCATGGAAAGCATAAGCCAGGGGTCAGAGGCTGGATGTACGTGTCGCTCCACCCGGTGACCAGGTGTTTCTGGACAAAGGACAGTCACAGAGCCCCCACGTGTACAAGAAATGGGCCCCTAAGTCCCATGCACTTGGAGCTCAGGTCCTGGACAGGACTGTCTCGTGGACAAACACTGGCCAGGGCAGGTTGCCCACAGGCCAGAGACCATCCCTCCAGAATGGCGAGGGTGCCTGCACCCGACAACCCCAGGATCCATTACTTACCAGCACAATTATTAATAACCCTCTTACACCTACAAGTGTCCCAGTTTGTGTGACAAATTATACGATCACCCAAAAGTGCTCTAAGGGGATCTGTAAGTAGCTGATCTCTGCAAAAGCTACTTTGTGAGACTTTATTAAAGACACATCTGAAAACCCGCACCACTTAGGGGAGTGCATAGTGCCCAAGACCAGGGTCTAAATACAAAGGTCTGGGCCCAGCCTGCCACTCTGGGTCCCTGGTCAAGTCGGCTGGTCACTCAGGCCTCGGTCTCCTCAGGGAGACAACACAAAGCCAGCCCCCGCTTGCCCTGGATCTTGTAGAGGGAAACAATGAAAGGCCATGTGCATACATGTACGTGCGCGCGTGTGCACGTATGAAACGTCATCCAGGGAGTACTGCTAGCTGCAGCTGTTCTGTTACCCACGTGTTGTTTTTCAAAGTAAATACTAATTTAAGATTTTTTTTTTGTAATATGGAAAGTCTCAGATTCCTAAAACCGTTAAAGAATGAACGTTATTTTACATTTTGTTTTCTATCATAGGCCAGATAGTCATCCAAGTTTGGTGATAGGATAAACCATTTTTCACAAAACATCTCAAAGGAAAAGCTCTGATAGATTGCTAGCTGCAGCTGTTCTGTTACCCACGTGCTGTTTTTCAAAGTAAATACTAATTTAAGATTTTTTTTTTTTAATATGGAAAGTCTCAGATTCCTAAAACCGTTAAAGAATGAACGTTATTTTACATTTTGTTTTCTATCATAGGTCAGACAGTCATCCAAGTTTGGTGATAGGATAAACCATTTTTCACAAAACATCTCAAAGGAAAAGCTCTGATAGAAATAATGTAAAAAACGTCCCCACACCTCTAGCCATCCACTTAGGATTCTCTCAGCCCAAGTCTGCTCTGTGTGGAGGGTCAACTACGCACTCGCCTTGGAACACTGCAGCTGTCCCTCTGGGTTCTGTGGACTGAATGTGTATGTCCCCCTACATCCACATGTTAAAATCCCCACCCCCAGAGTGATGGCTTAGGAGACGGGGCCTGCAGGAGGTGGTTAGGTCACGAGGGTGGAGCCCTCATGGAAGAGACCGGACAGAGACGATTTCTCTTCTCACCATGCGAGGCTATGGTGAGGTGAGACTGGTGCCCTTAATAAAGGGCCCCACAGGGCTTTTTCACTAGCCTGTGAGGACACAGTGAGAAGGCCACCTGCAAGCCAGGAAGTGGGCCTTCACGGACACTGGATGCGTCAGCCCCTTGATCTCAAACCTCCAGCCTCCAGAACTGAGAAAAATCAATTTGTCATTTAAGCCACCATGTCTGTCTTAATTTGTTAACAGAAGCCAGGGCGAGAAACTGGACTTATGAAAGTATTGGGGGGGACACTGTTGAAGAATTATAACCACAGTTTTCAAGCTGGGGCTGCCTCTTTACTGTCATGGTCATGGCATATAAAAAGTCGTGAGAAAATGCCTCCCTGCCGGGAGAACAGGGGGCACCGCTAAGAAATGGAGCAGGCCGAGCCCTGCAGGCCGGGTCGGCCCTTCCCAGACCAGCACCGCTGATGGCTCGTGGGTCAGTGGCCCACGTGCTCGGGAAGGAACCCGTCTGGTGGGTTTGCTGCATCGTGGACTGAAGCTTTTGTAAAATACAATACAAACGTGCTTCAATGCACAGCAATGTCAAGAGGCTCCTATACGCTTGTTTGCGGCATCTTTACTTGTATAGGCGGCCTCTGTGGAACCAGCGACTGCGAGGGATGCTCTGGGCAGGGGCAGTTCAGGGCACCAGGTGAGGAGGCTCCAGCAGAGCACTGGTCCCCCGCCCACCCAGTGTGGTGTCGTCCTGCGGGAGGAGAGGGCGGTGCCAAGGCTCTTGGCTGCAGGGAGTGCGGTGCTGGGCGCATGCATCTCCAGCTTTGACATGCTCAGGATCAGCCGAACAGGACCCATTGCCACCGTCCCCAGACAGCAGGAGCTGGAGCTGTGACGGGACCTGCCTGTGTGAGCCAAGGGCCGCCTCTGGCCATGTCAGCGTCTCCCTTCCCAGGGCTCCACACTGAGTTCTTAGCAGCATCCACACCCATCCAAAATCTCAGATCCAGAAAGAAGGCTGGGGTCATGACTGGTGGGTAGATGCTTGGAATACAACTGTCAGGAGCTTTATTTATGCCACTTTGCCCTGGAATGCAAGGCTGTGAAGGCAAGTCTGTCGGGCATCACCTGCACATAACCTGCCCATGGTGGGCCCCAGTATTCACTCAGCGGCTTTGTTGAGCAAAGGAGGCCCAGCCCCAGGACCACGCCCAGTGAGGCCCTGTGGGGCTGCAGGTCTGCCGCACAGCCGGCTCCCATTGCGCTTAGGACCCCAGGACAGAAGTATGCTCCGGGGCTAATGGGATTGCAGCTCGCCATACGCGAGGGCTGTGTCCTGTAGCCTTGTTTCTCCAGGCACAGAGCTTGAGCAAGGGGACAGCCTCAGGGGGCAGGGACCAACCCATCGCCCTCGCCACCATGCCACTTTGTCCAAGATTCTAGAGTCTCTCGACCAGTAACCCCAGCCCAGCCTCCGAAAGGCAGGAGTCAAACTAACTCAACTCTTGAGTAATCTCTTAATTTTCTAAAAAAATTTGGTTGGTGAAAATATTGAGAAATGCACGTAAATACAGAGCAAAGAGCAAGGCAAAAAAAAAAAAAAAAGCCAGTCTTTCTCCAATACACACTGCCGGAGGGGAAAAAAAAGGCTGAGAGAACGATACAAAGCACAACACAGACAACTTTATTTCCAAAGAAGACTGGCTTTGGGAAATAAATCAAGATATTGACCTTTTCAGAGGAAGAACATACATTAATGTTTGCACTGTGGTTTTAGGTTTCTGGGGTTTCCTGATTAGCAATGTGAAAATGCAGTGATGATATTTAACTATTGGACTTCTCTGGACTTAGTGACATATCTACTTCCTAATGAAGGTGATACTATCATTTGGTTTTGTGATGTATAATACTTTAATAATCCTAACACTATAATCCTTGTTTTATTGAGTTTAAGTTTTTATGATCAACCTGTGGACAAAGTGTGGAAGACGATTTTGCTGAGGAGAGAGTTAAAATGTTGTGAGCCTTGTTAATGTCCTATAACATCATCACCAAAATCAGGAGGCAGGCAGGAAGGCGAGAGGGGAGGAGATCGCAGATTGCCAGATTCCTCTTCCTGCAGAGCAGCAAGTCCTCAGGGACAGTCTAAAGTAAACCGGACGTGACAGCCTTGGCAGTTAAAAGTATCATGGAAAACAGCATAAGTCAAAAGTGACTCCAAGGAGTGAGACTGCTCCAGTGGGGAAGAAATTTTATTCTTCATTTAAGATTATTCTGCACATTTCTTCTAAGAATGGATATTCCCTTAATTAAGACTAAATGAATGAATAAAATAGGCAGCCCAGTTCCTAGACGCATGGGGCTGGTTGCTGAGCCTCTGCAGGAAAGACTCCTCCAATGCCCAGGACCCTGGTCACCTGCCCAGCCCTTGTCCCTCCACAATCAGTACTCTCGGAGATTTCCAGGCTCAGACACGCTCCCCAGTGTCTTCTAGAGGGTGACCTAATGCTACCATGTTTTCTGGAGCAACAGTCAATAAGTACATGAAAAGGCAGGTTGAGCCTCTCCCTGCAGCAGCTTTGGGCAGTGCTAGCTGGACCTGGCTGCCCAGCTCCCACCAGCATGAATAGAAACAGAGATCTAAAGGAAGCAAACACGGAAAACCCTACTCAAAGCCTGCTGCAGACTGACTGAATTGTGGCCCCAAGTCCATATATTAGAAGCTTAATTCCCACTGTAACTGTTGAGGGTGGGAACTGCTATTATGGTCATTGAAAGGTGAGGCCTTGAAGAGGTGATCGGGTTGCAGGACCGTGCAGTAGTGAATGGATTAATAATGGTGGTCAGGGGCGTGGTGCTGAGGGCTTCAAAGGAGAACACGTGACAGTTTCCCTTTCTTCTCTGCCATTTTCTGCCATGTGAGACCCCTGGGTTGCTGTAAAGCCACCAACAAAGGAGACCCTCGCCAGGTATGTTCCCTGGACTTTAGATTTCCCAGCCTCTGAAACTGTAGGCAAAAAATTTTGTTTTCATTATAAGTCACCCAGGTTCAGGTATCTATGTTATAAGCAACAGAAATGGACTAGTACAAAGGCCTTCCCTCTCTGAAACTGTAGGCAAAAAATTTTGTTTTCATTATAAATCACCCAGGTTCAGGTATCTATGTTATAAGCAACAGAAATGGACTAGTACAAAGGCCTTCCCTGCCCTCCAGGTCCAGAGCAGAAGCCACACCTGGAAACAGCCTGCTCCAGACTCACCTGAGTGGCTGAAGGACTGCAGGACAGGAAAAAGCAGGGTGAGCTGCTACCTTCCCACCTGGAGAGCACCTGCAGCCACCTCTTCTCTGGCAGCAGCTGCTCCGAGGCCAGCTCTAGCTAAGGGTGATCACCACGTGGCTGTGTCTCCCATGCAGGACCTCTGTCCCCCACCACAGGATCCACATGCCCAGAGATCTGGCATGGGTACCTGCAGGAGCTCGGCATCACGGGCTGGGGCCACAGCCATAGGCCCCAAGCCCTGCCGTGGTTAGAGGACGAAAGAGCCACCCTACGTATGGGGCTTACTCACTCCAGTCTCCAGAAAGTCCACCAGCCAAGCTGCATTCCTTCAGACAAGCGTAGCTCAGCTAGGACCCCTGTAGGAATGCCCATCTGGTCCCATGCCCTATCCTGCACCAGGCCTGCTCTGCCCCCACATCTGAGGACAGAGGACCACACCTCCTCCAAGCAGACGGGACCATTTTTAAGAGCAGGGACCCTGCCTGTCACACTTCCTGGAACTCCCACCTCCTCCTCAGCACCTCCAGTCCTCAGATCAGGTGTGGCAGGCTTGTCCCCCAGAAGGCTGGGGAGGAAGGGACCATCCCTGTGTCTGTGTCACAGGAAAGCAGCCGCAGGCAGAGGAAACAACGGGGTGGGCCAGCACCAACGCGCTTGTTCACGGCTCTGAATGTCACTTTCACAGACTTTCACTCCATGAAATATCACTCTTCTTTTGATTTTTTCAACCACTTAAAAATGTAAGATGCATAAATCTTGGGCCAGACAAAACCAGGCCCAGCTGGCCCAGGGCCCAGTAAGGAGGACCCTCTCCAGACTCCACGGATCTGGTTCTGTGTGGAGCCCTTGCCCACCCTGTCCCAGAAGATGAACCTATTCCTTTCTCTTGTGTTTTGGAGGCTTTGTGTTCAGGCCACAGGTAAACACAACCAATGAATGCAAAGCTGCCCGCTCTGCCTTCTGAAGACACAGCGCAGGTCTGTTTGTTTCTGCATGCTGTTTCCTCTGAGAAAAAGCATCCACAACTTCTTCCTTGATTGTTAAAAAAGAAATCAGTATTTTTCCTGCTTTCCAGACCAAAAAATTGGCCAGAACTGCGTACAAGTGGACTCCTTCCCAGGCCATTTTTTTCTGCTCCAGAAAACCCCCCCTGCGGGGCTGAGGCTGAGGACGGCAGTGCCACCAGAGGGAAGGGGCCACACTCATCTCCTGGGCACACAGGGAGGCGTGTGGAAACGACTGCATGAATGAGCCTGAAATCCATCATTTCCAACTAAGTCTGTCAGTGAAAACATAAGCCAGCTGACATCGTTCTAATTAGAAACTGCCGTGAAAACAGCAACTAAACGGGAGCCAGTGCCCAGCAGACCAGGTGAACGCAATCCCAGGCAATGGGAAATGGCAGCTCTCATGTTTGCTCAAAACTTGCATGTGTCTTCCTGTTGTGAAAACAGGACACAGGTGCAGATATGTGGCTGTGTATTCTAATTAAAAGAACATACCATGCTGTACGGCAGGGCAGGGTGTTTTCCACTGAAATCCAAGGACACGCATGAGGGTCTACAAGTTCTCTGGGGGAGCCTGCTTTCCAGCCCTGGCCTGTGGCAGCTTCACTGGCTGAGGATGTCAATGGCCAGAGGAACCAGGAGCTGAGAACTTCCAAGCACTGAGACACTCTGTGGGAGGACAGAGCCCAGGTCTGAGCTGGCCACGGGCAGCTTCGCTTTCTTTAAAAGGGCCCGCCTCTCTGCCCAGCCCAGCCCCTGCCATCTGAATGTCTTCCATACTCACGGTTAAGGTAATGGTCCATGGAAACAGAAAAAGTCTACGTGGGTGCAAATACACACAGACGTATGTTCCAGGCAAGTGCAGCACTGGTCACACTGCCCTGAGTAGGCTAGTCCATCTCTTCTAACCGGGCAGCAGGTAGGAGTGACATTGCCCACAGGGGAAGTAACACACAGGCCTGAAATCAGGCCCCACCTGTACCACCTAACTGGCTGTGGCTTCCTGGACAAAGACCTTGACCTCTCTGAGCCTCAGTTTACTTGTCTATGACCTCAGGGGGACAATATCACCTGCCCTGCAGGACCACTGTGAGGACTAAATGAAATAACATGTGTGAACTGAGAAACTGTCAGGGGGGATGGGGGAGGCAGCAGGCGGGGGGCCTATGGACGCCCTCCCCAAGGAACGAGGGGTCTGTGGCCAGCATGCAGGGGCCACCTCGGGAAAGGATGCATAGCACCTTGCGAGGGGACCACGTCTGGACCCACAGTGAGGGGACCGGCCTCAGCGCCAGGCTCGACTGCCCTGGGTGCGTGCCCGCACAGCCATCTCTGCCCGTCTCCTTCGTCGCAGAGGGATTGCTCCTGGACACTCCGAGGACAAACACGTGCTGAAAAGCCTTTGAAGGCTGTGCAGTTCCATTCCGCTCCTTTATGTCACACCAAGCAGACAGGTTCAGAGATGTGAGTCCATTTGCCTCAAATCATACAGCTCAATGGGGCAGGACTTCAGGAAACTTTGACCAAGAGGTCCCTACGACCCTCTTCTCCCCCGGACACGGTCTCAGTAGCCCCTCACCCAGCACGGTCTGAAAACAGGGCAGCACTCGACATTCCCCAATTTTAACTTGGCTGAGACACACGTATTGACAGAAAGACTACTTTGATTTCAATACAACCGTCTACCATGAAATGCTAGATCCACTTCAAATTTAACTTAGAAAACAGGACCACGTGACATTTCCCCCACATATGACACCAGTTGTGGTGACTCCAGAAGAGAAAAGCGTGCTTGGCTGGTGAATTCCTGTCCCCCTAACAATAGGTGGAGGCCCAGACTGGCCAGTGGAAAGCCTGACAGGAGCAGATTCCCAGCTGTCTGTCCGCTATTCAGGCCGCTTTGTTCTGTGTTCAGACGCCTGTGGGTCAGTTCAAATGCCTCTAGCCTGGGGCCATCGGACTCAACTGGTCTCAGCGGCTTTTCCTGACAGTAACCACATGGCCGGGAACAATGGCTTCTACACACAAACGATGAAGACTTCGCCACACCCTCCTGAATCTCTGTGAATTCTTACTGGGGGAAATAATGCTGCAATAGATTCACCTAATTTAACTAACTGGTGAAAAGTTAAGAATCAGGTTGCCAAATTGTCGACGTGGGAAAGTTTTTATTTTTGGAAGAACGTCTTCTAATAAATGCAGAAGGAAGCACGGACAGCTGACCTGAGGCCAGGGGCCATGGTCTACTCCACTGACCCACTACACTAACCTGCTGCACTAACCCACCACACTAACCCTACTGCACTAACCCACTGCACTGACCTAGCATACTGTACTACTCTGCTAATCTGTAATACTAACCTACTGCACTAACCTAGCATAATATCCTACTCTACTAATCTGTAATACTAACCTACTGCGCTAACCTACTAAACACTTCGCAGTACCAATCTACTCTGCTAACCTATTGCGCTGACCTGCTGTAGTGACCTACCACATAACCTGCCATGTCGCCTACTGTGCTGACCAACCATGCCAGCCCAGCGCACTCACCTGCTCCACTCACCCGCAGGGACCCCGAGACACTCCCTGTTGAGTCCCTTGTTCCAACGGTTAAGCTAAGAACATGGGTACCAGGTGTCTCAAAACAAAGGAATTTGAAGGCAGAATTTTAAGGTCAGAATGAGCGGCTCCCTCGGCTGGCAGCGAACGGGGACAGGTGTTTGCAGATACTGGGATGTCCACAGACAGGGGAAGGCAGAGGGAGCACAGGGCCCGGACGCTGGGCAGTGCAGAAGCCAGCAGCCCCAGGATGTGCAGTGACAGGGGCCAGGCAGGGCGGGCACCAGGCCACGGGTCTCAGGCCACCGTCAGCCTCCTCCTCCCTCTTGTAACTCGTCAGGTTTCAAGCAGACACGGAACCAAGCACATGCCACGATGCCCTGTTCTGCAGCCCCCCAGGACTCTGGCCCCAAAGAAGAGCTTTTATGGCCACTGACGAAACCCGGCCCTGAGGAGCGTGCCCAGTAGGACATGCGGGAACAATGCAAAGTCCGCCCGCAGTGCGCACTGGGCAGAGAGGGCAGCCCGAGCCTACACGCAGGAATCGCGGCAGCCAGCGCCGGGTCAGGTGGAGACTGGACCGTGGGCTGCGCTTCCCTCCATACCCGGCGCCTGCCGGTGCCTCTCGCCAGTGCTCCACGCCTGCCCTCTCTGTGTCCTCTGCTCCCCACACTGAGGAGGCCACTCACCTTCACCCCTCCCAGCCCCAGCCCTGCAGGGACCCGAGGACGAGCCGCGCAGGACAGAGTGGCCAGCCCCGGTCACAGTGGTCTTTCTAGCACTAATCCTTACACGAGTCACGCAAAGCCTTCACACTTCTGGGGTTACGACGCCTATGTCAGGAGTGAGAAGGAAGCGTGTCGCTACAAGGCAGGACGCCGTGGGGCAGCCTACCTGGGACCCTGGCAGGGGCATACACCTGACCCCTCTGCCTTGGTTTTCGTCCTCGCCTGGAAAATGCGACTAGCGGTAGTGCCCATGCAGGGCCTGTGGGGAGAACTGGAGACAGCAACCCCATGGCAGGTGCTCAGGGAGTTACAGCGAGGGTCCCGCACCCAGACAAGGACCCCTTGGTGCTCAGCAGGGGAGAGGAGGGGACAGCTGACCATGCAGGGAAGACCTCCTCAGCCACCAGCCTGGTCTCACCATAGAGAAATACGCACACACAGAGAAGCGGACTGCTGGTGAAGTGGCAGGTGTGCGTGAGGCTGCACACAGATGTGCATGACGCAGGCGGTCTCGTCATGGTCAACAGAGAATGCGCAACTTCGTTAACAGACACGCGGGGGACAGACAAGTGCACACGCCCGTTGTGGGCTGCAGGATCACCAACAGTATTTACTTACAGTATTTAAAAATCTTCTAAAATGAATGATCTTGCTACATAAAAATAAATATGCAAAAGAGGGGTTACTTTCCCCCGGGCCCAATGTGCTTTCTCCAGGCTTCCCAGCCCGTCATCTCTTCTCTCTCTGACCAGCCCCCTGGTTCCAAAGAGCCCCTGTTCCTCTCACAGGGGCTTTTACAGCCTCTCTGGACTCTGCAACCACAGGCTTCTGTTCTCAGCTCCCACGGCCGGCTGCTTATTTTCTGAACATTTTTCTAGTCCAAGTTCCCAAGAGAGAGCATCTGTGTGGGCTAAGCCAGCCGCAAATGACTGGCCAGTGCATGGACAGACCGTCCTTGGTTAGATCAGCTGCGATCTGGGAGGACCAGAGCCATGGGACATACCACCTGGACACTGCGTTAGTCAGGATTCCCCAGAGAAACAGAACCAACAGGGCGTGTCTGCACACAGAGGGAGAGACAGGGAGAGGTTGACTTTAAGGGACTGGCTCATGAGGTTGTGGGGGCTCGTCAGGTCCACTACCTGCAGGGCAGGCCAGCAGGCCGGAGCCCCGGGAAGAGCTGCGGCCGCAGTTTGGGTCTGCAGTCCTCGGGCTGCAGGATTCCTTCCTGCTGGGGGAGGTCAGCATCTATTCAGGCCTTTAACAGACTGGACAAGGCCCACCCACATCATGGAGAGCGATCTGCTTCTCTCAGAGTCAACTGATGTAAATGTTAACCCGTCTAAAAGACATCTGCACAGGAACACCTGCAAAATGCCTGACCACGTGTCTGGGTACCATAGCCCAGCCAAACTGAGACGTAAAATTCCCCATCACAGACATGCAGGCTGCACGTATGGGGACGGGGCAGGCACGCTGAGACGGAGCCCCCTCGTTCCAGCAGTGACGTGATTCCTGAGCGGCTACCTGAGGTCGCTCCCGCACAGAGAAAACGTGCGTGCTCTTTGGGTTAAGTAAAATAAACGTGTAAATCACGTTATCCCACTGATTCATCCAAGATTTGTTTAACCAGGAAGCAAAAGTCCCACATGCACAGCAGAAGCCACACCCAGGTAGTAACCAACTCCTGGCTCTCCTGAAACCTACTGATTTTCCCTTGTTGTTTTTCTTTCTTTTTTTTTTTTTTTTCTTTTTCCTTTTTTGTCTTTTTTCGTGTCCGGCAACAGACCGCAACCCTCAGTGTTGCGCCTGTACCGGACCGGGACCGGCAACAGGATCGCAACCCTCGGTGCTGCGCCCGCCCCTCGCTCAGCCAGGGAGCGGGAACCGGTCTGTATGTGGGATCCAAACCCTCGGCGGGAGCGCCGCCAAGCTCCCAAGCGGCGCACTGTAGCAGTGCGCCACCGGGCCAGCCCTTCCCTTGTTGTTTTTCTAAAAGACTCAAATCTAGCTAATTGTCTTTTAACTCCCTCCACCAAGGAAGTGAATCATAAAACATAATTATTTATACCAAATAGTTACTCCCTACGAAGAGGCTCTGAGAATATCTAACCCAGGTGCTTCCTGCACACACAGAACTAAAGTTTTCTTAGACAAGAAATGCGACCCAAGCTAATTACTGAATGACAAAACATTTTTTTTTTCCTTTTTGTCTTTTTTCGTGACCGGCAACAGATCGCAACCCTCAGTGTCGCGCCCGTACCGGACCGGGACCGGCAACGGGATCGCAACCCTCAGTGCTGCCCCCGCGCCTCGCTCAGCCAGTGAGCGGCCGGTCTGTATGTGGGATCCGAACCCTTGGCGGGAGCGCCGCCGTGCTCCCAAGCGGTGCACTGTAGCAGTGCGCCACCGGCCGGCCCCGACAAAACATTTTTTAAGGTGCTAAGTAAGACAGTTTCATCAATCAGAAAACACTACAGTTCCAAAAAGGTAAGAGAGTTAATAAGCCCGAGAGGAGTTCACAAGGATGGGTTTGAGATGGATTACCAGGAAAGGTTTCTCAGAGAGAGGCCACGAAATAGAACCCTGTAAAAAGAATAAAAAGTAAGTCTTAGCCAAAGTAGTCCTTCTTGAAAGTTTCCTGTTCCTCCTCATTTTAGTTTAGGTCACTCTGTGTTACCAGCCTAACGAGCCTTACCCTCCGACTTTGACGCCAGAGTGTCTTCTTTCCCTGCACTGGGATTTCAGAGTGCTTGTGGTGGCACAGTCCTGTTCCCATGAGAAAGGGAGAAGCAGCCAAACGCAGCAGCCACCATGCCAGCGCCTCAGCTCACCCCAGTGCCCAGACGCTGGCCAGCTGTGGCCCTAGGAAGAGCTGAAAGGATCATCCCCCAATCCCTCTGTGTAGCGCTTCACTCTCTCAGGAACCAGTTGAAAAAGGCTGCTGGACACAGAACTCTGAGAAACCTCACAGCAAAGAAGGCTCCTCTAAGACCAAAGAAAATAACGAGGGAGTCCGATTTTAAAACCTGTGCATTTTGAGCTTAGGAGAAAAGAGTCACAGGTCTACAGGCAGGGCTTCTTCTGCAGCTAGCTCCTTCTCTGTAACCCTCTAGCTGGGCCTCAACCCCATCCTTACATCACAGGGAGGGTAGAAAGGAGCAGGACAGGGCTGCGGCAGCACAGAGGCACACTGCCACCACAGCAGGGACTTCCTACCCTACGGGGTGTGCCTCACAGCCTCACCCACTCCTGGACAGCAAAGTGTGCGTGCATCAGTGCCTGACACTTAACAAGGATTCCAGTAACAAGGGAGGAAAGAATGAGCAGGTGAGTAGATGGATGGATGGATGGAAGACAGATGGACAGGTGGGTGGGTGGGTGGAGTTGGGTGAATGAACGGATGGACAGACAAACAGATGGAGATGGAGGAATGGACAAATGGATAGATAAATGGATGGAAGACAGGACGGATGGATGGATGGATAGATGGACGGGTGGGTGTATGGATGGATGGATGGATGGGTGGGTGGATGGGTGGATGGATGGATGGATGGATGGATGGATGGATGGATGGATGGATGGATGGATGGATGGATGGATGGATGGTTGAATGAATGGATGGACGGGTGGATGGGTGGACGGATGGACGGATGGACGGATGGACGGATGGATGGATGGATGGATGGATGGATGGACGGATGGACGGATGGACGGATGGATGGATGGATGGATGGATGGATGGATGGATGGGTGGATGGGTGGACGGATGGACGGATGGACGGATGGACGGATGGATGGATGGATGGATGGATGGATGGATGGATGGATGGATGGATGGATGGATGGATGGATGGATGGATGGATGGATGGATGGATGGATGGATGGATGGATGCTTGAATGAATGGATGGACAGATGGATGGAACATAGAATAGATGGATGGACGGATGGATGAGTGAAGTGACACAGGCACTGACCTAACACAATTACACAATGAGAAGGAAAAAAAATGCTCAAGAAAAACAAATGTTCAAAATTTATATTTAGCCACCTGTTGCCATGCCAATACAAACATCCTACATGTCCGAATAAGTAACAACGATGACTAACTGTATTTACTTTAATTGTTATTTTTAAATGTTAAAAGTGCTGCTCCACTGGTTACAGATTTTTAGAAATATTTGCTTCATGCCAGGAAGCAACAAGCATAATCTGATTCCCTGTAGGAAGCCTGGCTGTGACCTGGAAGAGGAGCATACGTTCGACGACGGGGACTTTGGAAGAGCAGCAGCCCGTTGTCCACTCGTGACACCCACAGATGCTCTCACATCTCACCTATGAAGCCAGGTTTCTTTCCTATAACATTTCAGTGAAGAAATCTCCCTGCCTGAGAACTGTAATAGTCTTACTTTTTTTCCACCCCCACAGAAAGAGGCGGTATTAATCTAAGAGTTCTAATCACTGCTAAGGCAAACTTTTCCATCTCTAACAATGTCAGCCTTATATTTATTTACAGTAAGTCCGAATTTCCATTTTTATCATCCTTAATTCTTGGCAAATAATTAACAGTAGATCTAGCCTGGCTTGGTATTTAAGGAAAGAGAGTTGTTTTTTTATAAATAAAAAAAGAAAAAGAGAAAGGCACTCAGCATGACAGCGTATTTTCTGGGTCCCAGGACTACAGAAGGTGCCGTCCTCAAAAGGGAAAATTAGATATTTCTTACACATCTGGGTTTTATCTGTTACAGAAAACTGCCAATCTAAAATGCACAGAAATCACATGCTGCGTGGTAACTTCCTGTTTGCATCACAAACATCTGCTTCAATTAAAGTCAGCGCATAAAATAATGAAAACATCAGACTCTGTGCACTCAGCCTGCGCTCTACCGGGAGAGACGCCCCAGCCCATCACCACCACCCCTAATCCCTCCTGCTGGCCCTTCCCGAGCCTAGTACCTGTGAGTGCTGCCCTTCTGACTCTTTCCGCATGGTCTCACACGTAAATTTATCACGTCTCTACCGGGAGAGACGCCCCAGCCCATCACCACCACCCCTAATCCCTCCTGCTGGCCCTTCCCGAGCCCAGTACCTGTGAGTGCTGCCCTTCTGACTCTTTCCGCATGGTCTCACACGTAAATTTATCACGTTTAAATGTGCACGCTTCAACACAATCCAGATCATGACAATAAAATTACAGCTTCCGTGGTCAAAGCGCCTGCTGGGCCAGGCGGTGTGTTAGTTGACGTGCAGGTGCAGCCAACATTGTTCCTCAGGATGCCCTACAGATGGGGACACTGAGGCTTCCCTATGCCTCCCGCAGCCCCTCCACTGAGACGGGCTTGTCCTCAGCCCTCAGCTGGGCAGACTTGCCTCTGAGCACAGATCTCCGTGAGTCTCAGTCTCCCTGTCCCCCTCAAGAACAGGCTCCATCACATCATACCCTGGTGCTCAGTGGTGTCCATGCCCTGCCCACAAGCCCACAGTGTGCCTGACCCCTGTCATCCCAGACCACATGTGTCCCCGGCACCGGCCAGGCACTGCCTTCACACAGCAGGCTGTGATTTTTTAAAAGAATAATTAAATATACCGACTTTGAAGCTCATATAACCACAGAGGGAAGATATTTTGTCCCCTGGAGAAGATTACGTAGACACTGCTAGGAGTTTTAACAAGACACTTAAAACTAACAACTAATTATGACCAATGTTAGCCTTGCATAGACTCCAAGGGAGGTTCTACAGGAGCAGGTGGACAGTCCTGGGGGGAAGGGGGCCGCCACAATGCAACAGGCCTGCTCGGCAGGGGTGCTGCCACCCTCAGAGCCCACAGTGTCTCTACCTAGAATCCGGAGAGAAGGCCGTCCATCCTCGGTATTTGCAGATTCCATATTTGCATGACCACTTACTTGCTAAAGTGTGTACGTAACCAAAAATCAACACTGGGAGAGCTTCTGCCGTCTCTCTCACACCTTCCCAGTTGATGGAGCATGGCAACCCCAGCTTTCTACTGTCACTCTGTAAACAGGGTTTTTCTCAAGATTTATCTGGTGCCATATTTTTCGCATTTTTATGCTTTTTATTGGTGACTTTGCAGTTTAAAATGGCCCCCAAGCAAAGCATTGAAGCGTCGTCCAGTGCTTGCAAGCCCAGGAAGGCTGTGGTGAGCGTTACAAAGAAAGTAAGTGTGTCGGAGAAGCTTCACTCAGGAGTTATAGTGCCGCTGGCCAGGAGCTCAATGTTAGCAAATCGACAATATATATAAATAAGGTGGTTTAAAACAGAAGTATACAAAGAACATGATCATCATTTAATTGGTTGATGAACTGTGCGACCAGACGAAGCTTCACTCAGGAGTTATAGTGCCGCTGGCCAGGAGCTCAATGTTAGCAAATCGACAATATATATAAATAAGGTGGTTTTAAACAGAAGTATACAAAGAACATGATCATCATTTAATTGGTTGATGAACTGTGCGACCAGACTTTGCAGGAACGTGGCCTTGTATCTCCCCTAAGAGATCCAGCGCTTGCTTGTCCTGTGTTTCCATGACTTTACAGAACATGACTGGCGAATAGCCAGAATCAGCCACAAATACGGCCTCTGGTAACAGAAGGCAGGGTGCCGAGCTGATTGACCTTTGAGCTGCTTCCGGTGCGGGTTCTCACGCTATGACGTGACTGTAGGTCTGGTAGAGACAGCGCACCACTGGGCAGAGACCAAGCACCAGGCACACCGTGGAAACTGTCAGAACCCAGAACGCAGACAGAGCAGTCAAACAAGATAAGTGACAGACACAAGCCCCAGAGTAGTTTAGTTCTCATGGCATACTGAGAATCACAGCATTTAGAGAAAAAACAAGTCATAATAATCAAAGTGCAGTTACTGAGCAGAGACAGAGGCACATGCACATATCGCTATTTCTCCAGTTCCGGTGTTGGAGCAAGCGTCCTCTCGCATGGTGCTCCCTCTCAGAACCTTGCTGTCACCTCTGTTATAGACTCTTCTCAGGTGGATTCATATTATATCAGCTCTGCAGCAGATAAGTAATCAATGTTCAGCTAACAGGGAACATCTGTCCTCAAGAATAAGGACCGTGTCCAGGAGGGAAACGGAACAGGGAAAATGAACAACATTCCAAACAGAGTTTTTGGTGCAGATCGAAACATTGTGGATTATAGAAATGTACCCTAAAAAAAAATCTAGGCAAACACAATTACACACACACAATGGACACAATGGTATTTTGGAAGTATTGTTTACAGTAACAGAAAAGTGGAAAAGGAAATGTCCCATAATAAGAATTTGGTTAAATAAATTTGACAGTTCTAAACAGGTGAATATGATCTGGCCATTTACAATAATGATACAGTCCTCTACCTATGTAGTAGACACATGATCATGACAGGTTGCCAATGTTAAAACATACAAAATACACAGAGCAGGATGCATACCATGACCCAAGTTTTAAAAATAGATAGTCAGAGACAGACAGGCATTCAAATATTTATGTCCATATGCACACAGAAAAATATTTGTGAATGCGTGCATCTGAGGGGAAAAAACATCAAACTACAGTTTTTTTTAATGAAAGGAATGTGAGTAATTTGTTTCGTTTTATTTTTCAGTATCTTCAATCTTTTCTGCCATGAACATGTACAACTTGCATAAAAATATTTTTAAAATATGTTGTAAAAAGAAAATAAACAGGATGGTGAAATCAGTGGGTGAAAGAGCAGGTTTCCTAACTCCTAGCTTACAGTTTTTGGAGAAAAGGTTACCCACCCCTCGTTTTGGGCAAGAGCAGCTAATTTGATGTATCTGTTCCTCTGACCAAACTCCACGCCTGTGAGAGGTAAAAGACGACCAACAGTTGAGGGGCTAAGACAGAAGACAGTGGGGCAAATTTCCAACGATCTAACAAATTTAAACACAACTTCAGAATTGTGGGAAATACACAGGAAGTGCTGTGAGTCCTCCGGCCAGGACGCAGGAACACATGCAGGCTCCAGGGCACAGGCGGCAGAAGACGCATGGTTACATCCTAAGTTAAAACCGCTCAGAAATGCAGCTGATTCCCGGTCCCAAGAAGCTAACGATTCGAGCTGAGGATTAAGGATTCCTCCTGGTTTTCCCCTTGCAGGCGTCACCATTCCTCTCATTACGTCTCTAATTACCCAGGGCAGACACTGTGTCAAACCCAAATCTGGCTCACCCCTTGGAGAAGCCTTTAGTTAACCAACTGGCTTACAAGAAATCTGCCTGTGATTTTTGGGTTAGTTACACTCACTGAGACTATTCTACACTTATCACAAATAATCACATTGGGCAACTATCACAAATAAACTGCCTTTAATCCCCAAATTAGAAGGAATGAAATTCTTCTTACAAAAAGGAGAGTCTTTTAAACTGTATTTATCTGTGATAGTGTTCGCTGCAACCTCCACTAGCAGCTGAGTTGGGGAGGGGGTAAAGTCATGATAAGTCACAGAACCTAGAACAACGGTTTTCATCAACATCACAGACATCTGGTAGACCGCTCTGAAAAGTGATGAGCTCAGAGCTGTTCCACACATGTGAACAGAGCACACAAAACAAGGAAATGAACAAGTGAGGGGGAGTATTAAGAGAGAGCACAATAATTTATACACTGCTAAAGTCCAGCTGTGGCAGAAACATCTGATGAGGTGCTCAAAGTCCACTTCCCCTTCCAGGGCCCTTGAACCTAGGCAGGGACACGTGGCCAGTGCTCACCAACATGTGAGCAGAACGATGTGTCACCTCCAGGCAGCTTAGAGCAGTGAGCCTTCCCCAGGATCACGCTCCCTCTCTTCCCTTCCCTGAGAGCTTCGAAGGACAGGGACTGAGGGTAACAGAGCTTCAGGATGGACATAGCCAGGATCTTTAAGTCACTGTCAGAGCAAGCATGTTCTTAAAGAGTCAGACCATAGACAGTTTGGTTTGTGACAACTACTCAACTCTGCCTTTGTAGTTCGTATGTAGCAAGTACAAAATGTAAACAAATGGGCTTGTTCCAACACAGCTCCATCTACAAAACAGGCAGCCACCCCAGGGGCCATAGCTCGCTGACCACTAGCTTATGGCAGAATCTCCAGTGAAGAGCCGACCAATCAAGAACATCTGCACTGAATTTTGTGTGACTGAGGTAGCAACTTGCATTGTTTTAATCCACTGAGATTTTGTCATTGTTCATTATAACTGCTAACATTACGTTACCCTGCCTAATACAACAGCATTCCAAAGACAAACGGAAAACACTAAGGTTGAGTAGTTTTAATTTTTTTTAAACCTGAACTTTCGAATGTAAACTCAGTAATCATTTTATTCTAACTGTTATTTCTTTTTTTATCACACTTCGTTGCAGAAGAACTAAAGGAGGTTCAAAAAAAAGTTAAAAGAAAAAAGAGGTAAGTGGTGAGACTTACTTTCTTGTCTGAAACCACCAAACAACTGACAAAACATGGGAAGTGACTCTTTTAGAGATATTGTACATCCCTGAGAGACAGAGAAGAAATGCTATGAGCGGGAGGCTGTCCCAGCCCATTGCCTGAGAGAAAATGATGCTAAGAACCTAGGGAGACCATGGCAGGTGCAAGCTGCAGGACAGAGTACCAGAGATTAGACATCTGAACACTCCAGGGAGAAAAAGAAGGGAACTCCAAGGACCTGCAGAGTACTGAGTATCCAGCTGAGCACTGACTAGCACATGCATGTAGGCAAACTACCCGAGGCAGGAAACAAACCACCCAAATAAATCTGAGGTAACAATGCCCAACACTCACACTGGGCTAGCAATGAAAGTACCCCACCAGCCAGACTAAAATCCTCAAGAATCTTGGGGCACTGGGAACATGGATAGGTTTGCTTCAGATGTGAGAATAATTAGTCTCAGACTCAGCACTGCTTCAATCTGGCCTAACAAACCTTAAAAGCAAGACCTGAAAGAACCAAACTGTTTTCATGTAGCTTGACTGCACCCCAGAAAGAAGTTTAAGGATAGTTACAAGAACACAAAATATCCTGTGTTCAAAAAGATGAAATTCACAATGTCTAGAATCTAATAGAAAATTATCAGGCATGAAAGGAAGCAGAAAAACTCATCAGTGAGCTGTACCCTGATATATGTGTAACCGAAATCTTCAAAGGAAAAGAGACAGAGGTGGTGACAAAAAAAACATATTTGAAGAACGAATGGTCCCAAGTTTTCAAATTTGATGAACTATAACTCACAAATCCAAGATAGGAAAAAGAAAAAAGAAAAACAAAAAAACCCAAAAAACAAAAAACAAGAAACATGAAGAAAATCTCACCAAGGCATATCATAATCAAATTCCTCAAAACAAGTGACAAAAAGAAAGTTTTAAAAACCATCAGAAACACACAGGTGGAGCACAGAGAAGGGTGTGACAGATTTCTCATGGGATACAACGTGAGTGAGAAGTGAGTAGAGCAAAATTTTCAAAGCAGTGACAGAAAAACAATCAACCTAGAATTCTGTTCACAGCAAAGTATCCCTCAAAAATGAAAGCAAAATAAATATTTTTAAAATATATACAAAAGCTGAAAGAACACATCACCAGCAAATCTGCACTACAAGAAATGTTAAAATCCTTCAGGCGAAAAGATGGAAATAGGTATTTACACAAAGAAATGAAGAGCATCAGGAAGAAGGGAGAATTTTTCCTGCTTATTTGGATATCTAAAAAGATAATCGACTGTTTATACAAAATAATAAAGAAAATTGTGTGCTTTATAATATATGCAATATTAAAATGTATGACAACAATATCACAAAGGTTAGGGCTAGGGAGAAATGGAAGTATACTGTTGTAAGTTTCTTATACTGTACACTCAGCAGCATAATTTAAACTGTAATAAAATGTAAATGTATATTATAAATCCTAAAGTAACCATTGAAATAACAGCGAATAAGATTTACAGCTAATAGCCAACAAAGAACATAAAACTGAATAATTTTTAAAAATGAAATTTAATTCAAAAAAGAAAAGTAAGAAAAAGGAACAAATAACTAATAGTACCAGTAGCAAGATAAATGACTTAAACCCAACTATATCAACTATCACATTAAATGTAAATGATCTACATATCCCAATGAAAAGGCAGAGGTTGTCAAATTTGATTTAAACAAACAAAACAAGGCCCACCTATATACTGTGTACAAGAAATGCACTTGTATTTCTTGAGTATAGAAACACAAATAAGCTACAAATAAGGATGGAAAAATAGATGTGGCTAATATTAACCAAAAAAAAGATGGAATGGCAATATTAATATTAGACAAAGTTGATTTTAGAGCAAAGAATATTACCAAGAATAAATAAAATTATTTCATAAAGTAATCAACTTATCAAGAGGACATAAGAATCCTGAATATTTATGCACTTAATAACATCACTTCAACAGAGACAAAGCAAAAACTGATGAAACCTTAAAGAGAAACAGGTAAATAAGAATAATCAGAGATTTCAATGTTTTTATTTCAATAATTGGTAGAACAAGTAGACAGAAAATCAGCAAAGGCACAGAAGATTTGACGAACACTATCAAGCCATTTGACCTAACTGACATTGTAGAAGAGTCCATTCGATAACAGCAGAATACGCATTCACTTCAAGTGCATAAGAAGCATTTCCACACTAATTCGAAGACCAGGTTGCCTCACTGGAAAACTCTACCGAACATTTAAGGAAGAAATAAAACTAATTTTACTTATACTCTTCCAAAAATTTGAATAGCAGAATACGCATTCACTTCAAGTGCATAAGAAGCATTTCCACACTAATTCGAAGACCAGGTTGCCTCACTGGAAAATTCTACCGAACATTTAAGGAAGAAATAAAACTAATTTTACTTATACTCTTCCAAAAATTTGAAAAGGAAGGAATGCTTCTCCACTTACTCTTTGAGGCAATATTTATCCTAATACATCAAGATCAGACAAAGATATTCCAAGAAAGGAAAACAAAAGACCGATATCCCTAATGAACAGATGCAAAAATTGCACATGAGGGCAGAAAGGCAGGAGGGAAAGCTTAGCAAAAGGAACAAGGAAACTTTGTCCATTATCTTAATTGTGGGGATGGAGCCACAGGAACAGAGCATGTGTCAAAACTTATCAAGTGCACACTTTAAATATGTGCACCTACTTAAATGCCAGTTATGCAATCATGTCCTGATAAGGTTTTTTGTTTTGTTTTTTCCCCTTAAGTGAAAATGTATTGGGACAAAGGTCAAATAAGGGAATTGTCATTGTTTAAACCTCTACTTCAGCCCTTTCTATAGAACAAAAAGTATAATCCAGGATATCTCATCTTTTGTACTCTGCAGGCTATCTCATCTTCTGTAAGCCTTCTGAGCTCTGCAGGTGGCCTCACTGGAAAGTCACTGTCACAAAGTGAGAAATCACTGCCTGCCTATCTCATAAACACCAGCACTCCTTCTCTGAGCCTCTCGGATGGGCGGGCACCTAGACTGAAACAGGGCATGACTCCTGTTTGCCATAAGCTGATCATGCAGTGGGCCATCAAATCTGAAACAAACCACCATTAAAGAAAAAAAGAAAAAGACTAAGGTAAATTCCTGCAAGAGTAAAACAAAGAGGGCCCTAGGAAATCACAGCAGGGTCTGACCATTCTTCACCCAAGATATCCGGATTAAGCTCCGCGGGGTGGGGGGTTGGGGGGGGCGGTGTCTCCCACTTCTCTGCCCTGAGGAGCAGTGGCAAATAGAGAGGAAAGGCAAGTTTCCAAAATAAAGAGACTAATTAGCAAGATAACAGTGATAACTGATCTTGTATCTAAGCCAGGAAAGAGAACCTGGAGATTGAACTCGTGAAACAACTAACACATTCTTACTTAATGTTTTTGCCAGTTTCAGTTTATGATTCCCTTGAGACTGTCTTAGGCTTTATCTATTTTGTTTGTAGAACTGCAGCATCTGAAGAGAAACCAAGCCAGTAGGGGAAAAAATGTAACTCATGTTTTTCAAGATAAACTTAAAGAGAGAAAATATAAATCACTGGAATTATCGATTGAGAAAGACTTTAAACCATATTTTCAACACCAAAAAATTATCCATCCCCCCACTGCCATGTTTATGCTGAATTATGTACAGGTGGTAAACAGCAGACAATTTGGCAATCCAGTCGCGATCCCAGGAGAGATATCCCTAGCACACAAAATGTCCTTAACATCAAATGTACTTAACATCAAATATGGTAAAGTTTAACTGCTCTTAAATTGAATTCGCCAAAAAAAAGGTATTTAAAATAACTCACATTTTCTTCTGTACCCCAAAAGCGTATGAAACAGTCACTATTAAAATAATTAATAAACGTGGACATTGTGAAGACAGGAGACTTCACACAACGACCTCTTCAGATTTACACACCAAGTGGGAGAGGGCAAAGATCCCCAGTTTCCAGCCCGGAGTTGTGACTGCCAAGCCCTGCTTGCGCCCCGCTTCTGCGTATCCACTCACATCTACCCACCTCCTCCTCACCGTCAAGTGCAAAAGAAAAGGCCAGGCTTCAACCAAAATGATAGAAACTCACCATTAGCCAATGGGAATCAGCATAACTCAAACTTCTACCCAGCTTTCAAATTAAAGAGAGCAGCTCTGGAGGCTNAAAAAAAGGTATTTAAAATAACTCACATTTTCTTCTGTACCCCAAAAGCGTATGAAACAGTCACTATTAAAATAATTAATAAACGTGGACATTGTGAAGACAGGAGACTTCACACAACGACCTCTTCAGATTTACACACCAAGTGGGAGAGGGCAAAGATCCCCAGTTTCCAGCCCGGAGTTGTGACTGCCAAGCCCTGCTTGCGCCCCGCTTCTGCGTATCCACTCACATCTACCCACCTCCTCCTCACCGTCAAGTGCAAAAGAAAAGGCCAGGCTTCAACCAAAATGATAGAAACTCACCATTAGCCAATGGGAATCAGCATAACTCAAACTTCTACCCAGCTTTCAAATTAAAGAGAGCAGCTCTGGAGGCTGGAATTTTGTCATTGTTTTTATTTACATTCTTAACATTGATCTTTGAATCAGTGCCGTGGATAGTTCTGCCTTAGCCCACCCACTCGCTCAGCCTACACTCCTTCTAATACAAACACCTTGTCCCGCCCCCCTCCTCCCCCAGGGGCAGTGAGCCCTGGCCAGCTTCTGGCCCACAAGTTTGGGGAAGGGCAGATTTCATCCCTGTTTCTGGCCTGGTGAGCAAGGCCTCCCATCCTCCACTGGTGGGCTGGAGACAGACATGCCACACTGACTACCCGGTCATTTAAGACAATTCCCAAAACTTCTGCTTGCGCATTGAATCACTCATTTTCTTTCTGCTGGATTAGCTCTGTCAGAAGTGAACTGTACAGCTGCTCATCATCACGAAGAAGGGAAACTGAGTCAGAACAGAGAAGGGAACCAAGTCATGCATCCAGGGGAGAAAACCACACAGTGACGGCAGCATTTGGACCCTGGATCAAGTCAAGTTGAAGTCAGAGCTGACCCTGGATTTAAAGTCACACAGACTGATACACTTTTTCTTTTCACAACTATTTCCTTGACAGATAAAAACACAGGATGGAGGCAAGTTCTAACAACTGAACTACAGCTCAATTGCTGAGTTTCTAACGAGAAGAGTATTTTCTAGACACAGCATTCAGATACAACTTTCAAAGGTTAAAGTGTGGATCTGCATAAGCAAAGAAATACTCCCTGGATGAAAAATCAAGAGTTCCCAGTAAATGTCACAGCAAACACTGTCATGGAGACAGACTCCATCTAAGCTTACTTTGAGCACTGAAGATCTTCCTTTCCTGGACACAGGGAACGCTCAAAGCTGAGTACCAGCTGCCTTACAGCCACAAATCGGCATGAGAGCCCTGCACAGCCATTAGCGGCGAGAGAAAATATTTGGTCCACCCATCATCTTGAGAAGATAAACAATCAATATCTGAATATTTTAAATATCCCTATGGTATGTTTTCAAGTGTATTTGAGTTACCATAACAAAGTATTTGACTTTGCCATAATAATGTACACAAAAGTAAAGTAATAATTTGTTTTACGTAAGGCAAAGACTCAAACTAAAGACTGCTGTCCCCAGCCAGAATGCTGAGTGTCTTACAGAGGCCGGAGCAGTGGCAATGCTGCCTCTCACAGCCACTGGCCCCTGGAAGTCTCCTGCCCAGAGGAGAGCCCCGGCCCGCAGCTGATGGCAATCCCAGGGGACACACTCAGGAGAAAGCAGGAAAACCAAGTGGAGAAGGTGAGCCTGGTTAGTGCTGAGAGAGAGGCCCTGCAGACAGGTCCCTCCCCTGCCCAGCCCAGCCAGGCTCCACATCTCCACCTCCATCTACGTGCAAGGAGGAGAGCTCATTTCTTTAACAAGGTGACCAGTTTTACAAAGGAAGTTGGTGGGAAAATCATATTCTCCTTAGAGCCGTGTTCAGGGAAGCTA
>NW_007731703.1:138361-139616 GCF_000696425.1 Galeopterus variegatus
TTTTACAAAGGAAGTTGGTGGGAAAATCATATTCTCCTTAGAGCCGTGTTCAGGGAAGCTACAGTGGAGGATGGTAAGCTGCAGGGGCAGCTGTGATTCAGGACACAAGTCTCCATGGGACAAAGGCAGATGGTGAAGTGGTCCGAAGACTTACCTCTCCACCTCTGGTCATGACCCCAGAGGGACCTGCTGGGGCCTGAAGGTGGGTGGGATCCATGAAGTGGCAACACAGGGACCATCCACCCATGTGGACATGAGCCAGAGGCGGGCATCCACTCCACCCCAGATCACCAAGATTCAGTGCCCAGAGCGCTCTGCCTGGACAGCCGTCCTCCGTACTCTCCAGGGCCCCCACCAGGGCCAGAACTGGGTCTTTTTTTAACTGGATGGTCCAGAATACAGCACAGCCACAAACACCCAGCAGGTGATCAGAAAACTGATAAATAAAAGACAGATGTCTCCCAGGCAGACCATGCCCACCCAAGCACCACATCCCCAGACCCCCTCCAGTGCCAGGGCTTCTCCCATGCAGACTGCAGTGTTGGGCAATGCTATGGCTTTGCAGTGGCCTGGACTGTCAGGTGGACGTAAGTTTTGAAGAACCAACTCCCATGACCTCGACAGTAGACCTCGATTCTTCTACAGAGAAAAGAAGTCGGCAAAAGAGAAGGGTGGAGAGGCACACATGCACGGCTAGACTCAGCTAGGAGCCGCCTTTGATGGAGAGTGTTTAAAATGTTACTTCTCCAAACAGGCGCACCTACCTTCCAATGAGAGCTTTCTATCACTGTGACAGACTTCCACCATAGTGCTGGGTACAGTGCGACACTCAAAAAGTGAAGAAGCATTTCTGTGAGACCTGCTGAGCTGAACCAGAGGACACACCCTGACGGAGATGTGCAAGGACGCTCCACGAAGGCGGGGCAGCCCACCAGCAGAGCACAGCCGCTGGTGCCACGGGGCGTGGGCTGCTGTGGATTCTGGAACACCACTTTGTACTCACAACTGGAGGGAGCTCAGAGTCAACCCAAACCCGAATCACAAGGTGGGCTTAGGCCATTATTTCCTGAAGGCCCAAAGCCACAAATAAAAACAATCCAATATTAGGCTCCGCTTAAACACACTCCTGAAAAACGGGGGGTTGGGGGGAGTCTGGTACTTTCCAGTGATTCTCATTCCATCTTTTTGGGAGGCTGGATGGAGGTTGGATCTTGAAAGCAAAGGGACACGTGACGATCGGATGGCCCAACTCACT
>NW_007731703.1:140429-142214 GCF_000696425.1 Galeopterus variegatus
ATATTTTTTTTTAAATAAAAAATAATAGCATACACATGAGAGCGGATAGGCCCAGGAGGACGGGTGAATGGGGACATGAGATGCTTCTGCATGTGTGGGATTTGTAACTTGACTGTGTCTTATCAAGCAATTCCACCCAAGAACATTCAAGACTGGACCCCCAGACACCACCTCAGGAAGCCTCCCCCAGAATGGTCTTCTTCTCCCACTTCCCACTCCCCGCAGCGCACTCCATGGGGAACTGACTCCTTTGTTTCCCAAAACCTACCACCTCCTCATTGCCACCTGTCCACGTGTGCCCTCGGTCCACAGAGCTAAGTGCTCATGTTCTCCGAGGGGACAAAGTCACCAAGCTAGAACGTGACCACCCAAAATTCACTTCAGGCTACTTGTTCCACCCTCACCCCATGTGTCTGTAGTAATAGAAGGAGGGAGCCTTTGTTTTCACAGCTGTAGGATGGGCGTGCTCATTCCACCAGTAACTGCTGAGTTCTGCAAGGGATTTGATCAGTTCGTCACTATTCTACCTGCCTCACAGCATCAACGACACCAACCACAGTCACTTCAAATGATTTTTGGAAATTTTTTTTCGTATAACTTCGTATAATGTATGCTATACGAAGTTATTTTTGGAAATTTTTTTTAAAAACTTTGAAAATTCACAAAAATCCGCGAAGGTATAAAGGACACATTTACGCAAATGCGCGCTTTCAGGAAATGTTTCCATCTATCCTTGGCTACTTTCACAAATTCCGCACAGCAGGGCGAGGGGCCAGCCGTGGTTCTCCAGCGCTCAGTTCAAAATGCTGCTCTTTTCAAAAAACAGTCAGGATCTGACAGCAAAGCACAGTACAAGGACTGGACTTCGACCAGACGTGAGAAAGGCTTCTGGGTCCGACTTTTCTCCACTGACTCACTGCAGAATGGAGGTATTCATATCCGGAGAAGCCTCGCCCTGCCCTGTTTTGAAGTCCACTGCCTCGGCGTCGGAGTGACCGTCCACACAAGCTGCGAGGAAAGCCTTACTTCTCTGTCCCAGGAACAATGACAAAGGCTGAGAATAGCTCGGCCCGCCCCCTCCCCGTCCGCCCCCGGAACCCGCAGGAAGCTGCCTGCAGGCTGAGTGACCCCTGGAGAGGTGGTCTGTCAATGACCGCCTACTTCCTGCGGAGTTCACTCAATTCTTGCAACGTTTGCAGACTCTTCGGTGGTGCCCAAAAGTCCCCTGGCTCAGCCCAGAGAAGTGAGAACTATTTTCGGCACGCAGAAGGGCAGCTGCAGGACGCTGAGTTACAGTCGGCGACTAGAACGCATCGCAGCCTGCCCTTACGCATTGTGCAAATTCCTAATCCAAGTCGCATCACAACACACCGAGGCCTGCAGCGAACTCTGGTGGCATCTCGGTTCCTCAGAGGCCCGCGGTGCCGAGGGATGGGAGTTCCTTCTTTGGAAAGGGTGGCGAGGAGGTGCCAGTTTCTTGGCCTGCGGGGAGGCCCGCAGAGTGGCCCGCGGAGTACGTGATACATTGTGTCCACTCAGTGCAAAGGATCGGGGGACTTTAGCCCATGCACGAACACAGCCAACCCAGGTTAGCCCCGAAAGAAGAGACGTGCCCGGAGCACAAACCCGCTCTGAGCCCCGGCTCGGAGGAGACCGGGCTGCGCGAGAACTCGGTGGCCCGCACCGGGCCCCTGCCGGGAGCCTCGGCCGCCAGGGCCCAGGGACACCCCAGCGCCAGGAGGCTCTCGGCTCCCAGGGCGGATGCGGGGACCCTCGGGGTGAGGG
>NW_007731703.1:143214-151635 GCF_000696425.1 Galeopterus variegatus
TGGCGCGTCCACCGCCGGCTCCCGACTGCGCCCGCCTGGCCGCGGCCCACGTCCAGCTGTGCGCCGGGGGCGGGGGGCGCCAGCTGTGCACATGCGCGCGGCTCCTCCCTGCTCCCCTCTGACTCCCCGGGGCCGGGGCGGGGCGAGGAGGGACCCGGTATGTGTCCCCGACGCTGCGCACGGGACCCGGGAGGGGCCTAAGCGAAGCCACTTGGCCTCTCCTCCGTGCCGTTCGCGTGTGTGAGGAGGGTACCGTCGTGCGCTGCTGTCCCGCAGCGCCTGTGGAGAGCTCACCGCGTCCAGGCACATTTCCAAGCGCGCTGTCCCGCGCGCTCTCAGTCCCTCTCCCCCCATAAAATCATTAAACTTTCAAAACAGCCCCATTCCGGTTGAAAAAACGGGCTCGGGCCACAGGGTGCAAGTCTAGGAGGCGCTGGGGTAGGGTTAGAAGCCAGGAGGTCTTGCTTCCTGGCGCTTGTTAACCACCTGCGACCTGCCTGACTAGGGTCCCATCAAAGAGAGTTCGTGTAGAGTCCTCGGAGGTGCAGCGCCGGTGGGTGCTGGGGCCCCTTAGTGCCTTTCCTTGTGGGACTGACCCAGACGGAAACCTGTGGACCCTCCCCAAGTCTGATGTGTATATAGACAGCAGAAGACATGGAAAGGAGGGAAGACATTGGGGTTTGGGGGGGAGGGGGAGAGAGAGTACTTATAATACTTTCATAAAGTTCACCACTAATCCTCACAAGGATCCGTCTTCTCCGCGTCACGGATGCGGACGTGGAGCCCAGGTCTGTTCCGAGGCTCACACCACTTTCATAAAGTTCACCACTAACCCTCCAATGATCCGTCTTCTCCGCGTCACGGATGCGGACGTGGAGCCCAGGTCTGTTCCGAGGCTCACACCCTCACGCTTCCACCGGGTCACCACGCTGGCGCTCTAACCCCAGGTGGTTTGAAAGCATCGTGGAGTGGGATTGGAGGGTGATCATTCAGTTTGCTGTTGCTGTTTAACAAATCACCAGAAGGTGTAGCTTAAAACAACACACGCTTTCCGGAGGGTCCAGCGTCTGGGAACAGCTGGAGGTGCGGAGGGGCTCAGGCTCTCTCCCGAGGTTGCAGATGCGTTGGTGGCCAGGCCTCATCGTCTGACGACCCAAGTCTCCTCTTCCAAGCCACTCCTGTGCTGTTGGCAGAGAGACTTCAGGTCCTTCCCAGCTGGGTCTCTCCACGGCCTGCACACAGGACATGGGCTTGACCTCCCAGAGAGAGTATTCCAAGGAAGAACAAAAGAATGAGGACGCCAGGACAGAAGCTACAGTCTTCTGACCTGACCTCTGGCAGCATGCCATCTCTTCTGCCCCATCTGTCTGTGGAAGCAAGTGAGTCCAGCTCACACTCCAGGCAGAGCGTCACACAACAGCATGGATGGCCAGAGGCAGGAACACTGGGGACTGCCTCAGAGGCTGCCTGCCACGGGGGACCTTGTAAAGGTCAATGTCTCCAGACTCCACAGACTCAACTTTCCTAAGTCCGCATGACAGCAGCAAGTGGCTGGGAATTACAGACAGTGGCACAGGCCTGGGCAGAGACCTCTGTCAGTTCCATCCTGACACCAACTAACTGGGGTCAGTGCAGACCCCACAGGTCATGGGCACAGGGGGACCCCAGCAAGACTGCCCTTCTGTAGCAAGTTCAGGGCCTTCCAGGCCACCCACACTTTTGACCACCTGGCTATAAATTTAGAGGCTCCCATGCCCCTGCCCCAGTTGGTGAACCTCTGGAACTATGCACAGAACACAGGAGAGTGTTATAGTTACACTTACACCTTTACTATAAGGGTACAAATCTGGACCCACCAAACGAAGTGACACGTGCTAAGAAGTAGGGAGGCTCCCAGATGCAGAGCCTCGGGGCCCTAGTCTCATGGAGTCAGGGCCTTTGCTGTCCTGGCACCTCCAGTGTTCCCCAGCCAGGAAGCTCCACTGCACCTCGGGGTCTCCAGTGTTTACTAGGGTTTCGTTGCATAAGCGTGATTGACTGAACTCAGCCTTCAGCTCCCACCCCGCCCAGGAGGTCAGCCTGAAATCACATGGTCAGTCTCTCTGGTGGCCAGCCCCATCCTGAGTCACCTCTTCAGTGTCCATTCAGATGTGGCTGAGGGCACACTGTGAATATCAGACGCTCCTATNTTGGCCTCTCCTCCGTGCCGTTCGCGTGTGTGAGGAGGGTACCGTCGTGCGCTGCTGTCCCGCAGCGCCTGTGGAGAGCTCACCGCGTCCAGGCACATTTCCAAGCGCGCTGTCCCGCGCGCTCTCAGTCCCTCTCCCCCCATAAAATCATTAAACTTTCAAAACAGCCCCATTCCGGTTGAAAAAACGGGCTCGGGCCACAGGGTGCAAGTCTAGGAGGCGCTGGGGTAGGGTTAGAAGCCAGGAGGTCTTGCTTCCTGGCGCTTGTTAACCACCTGCGACCTGCCTGACTAGGGTCCCATCAAAGAGAGTTCGTGTAGAGTCCTTGGAGGTGCAGCGCCGGTGGGTGCTGGGGCCCCTTAGTGCCTTTCCTTGTGGGACTGACCCAGACGGAAACCTGTGGACCCTCCCCAAGTCTGATGTGTATATAGACAGCAGAAGACATGGAAAGGAGGGAAGACATTGGGGTTTGGGGGGGAGGGGGAGAGAGAGTACTTATAACACTTTCATAAAGTTCACCACTAACCCTCCAATGATCCGTCTTCTCCGCGTCACGGATGCGGACGTGGAGCCCAGGTCTGTTCCGAGGCTCACACCCTCACGCTTCCACCGGGTCACCACGCTGGCGCTCTAACCCCAGGTGGTTTGAAAGCATCGTGGAGTGGGATTGGAGGGTGATCATTCAGTTTGCTGTTGCTGTTTAACAAATCACCAGAAGGTGTAGCTTAAAACAACACACGCTTTCCGGAGGGTCCAGCGTCTGGGAACAGCTGGAGGTGCGGAGGGGCTCAGGCTCTCTCCCGAGGTTGCAGATGCGTTGGTGGCCAGGCCTCATCGTCTGACGACCCAAGTCTCCTCTTCCAAGCCACTCCTGTGCTGTTGGCAGAGAGACTTCAGGTCCTTCCCAGCTGGGTCTCTCCACGGCCTGCACACAGGACATGGGCTTGACCTCCCAGAGAGAGTATTCCAAGGAAGAACAAAAGAATGAGGACGCCAGGACAGAAGCTACAGTCTTCTGACCTGACCTCTGGCAGCATGCCATCTCTTCTGCCCCATCTGTCTGTGGAAGCAAGTGAGTCCAGCTCACACTCCAGGCAGAGCGTCACACAACAGCATGGATGGCCAGAGGCAGGAACACTGGGGACTGCCTCAGAGGCTGCCTGCCACGGGGGACCTTGTAAAGGTCAATGTCTCCAGACTCCACAGACTCAACTTTCCTAAGTCCGCATGACAGCAGCAAGTGGCTGGGAATTACAGACAGTGGCACAGGCCTGGGCAGAGACCTCTGTCAGTTCCATCCTGACACCAACTAACTGGGGTCAGTGCAGACCCCACAGGTCATGGGCACAGGGGGACCCCAGCAAGACTGCCCTTCTGTAGCAAGTTCAGGGCCTTCCAGGCCACCCACACTTTTGACCACCTGGCTATAAATTTAGAGGCTCCCATGCCCCTGCCCCAGTTGGTGAACCTCTGGAACTATGCACAGAACACAGGAGAGTGTTATAGTTACACTTACACCTTTACTATAAGGGTACAAATCTGGACCCACCAAACGAAGTGACACGTGCTAAGAAGTAGGGAGGCTCCCAGATGCAGAGCCTCGGGGCCCTAGTCTCATGGAGTCAGGGCCTTTGCTGTCCTGGCACCTCCAGTGTTCCCCAGCCAGGAAGCTCCACCGCACCTCGGGGTCTCCAGTGTTTACTAGGGTTTCGTTGCATAAGCATGATTGACTGAACTCAGCCTTCAGCTCCCACCCCGCCCAGGAGGTCAGCCTGAAATCACATGGTCAATCTCTCTGGTGGCCAGCCCCATCCTGAGTCACCTCTTCAGTGTCCATTCAGATGTGGCTGAGGGCACACTGTGAATATCAGACGCTCCTATCACTGGAGAAATTCCAAGGGTTTTAGAAGTTCTGTCCTAGGATCCCAGGAAAAAAACAGACAAATTTTTTCTTATACAACATAAGCTTTACAAGGATGTTTGTATTTCGGCAAGTGGCACCCAAGCCCCCATGTCTGCCACGGAAGCCAGGATCCCTGTAACCACATGGATCACCCTCCCCATCATCTGGGGACCCATAACAAGCCATCCAGGGCTCTAAAGTGTCACACATCTCCCCCACAGCACAATCCTGGGTTCCACACTCACTTCCAGATGGCTTCTGGACATTTCCACACCCACGTCCTACAAGAATTTCAAGGTTAGTATGTGCCTTTTTTCCTGAGTCACTAATTTAGTCTCCAAACCACTTTCTCTTAACCACCAACCTGGAAGTTATTCTCACCTCAGTCCTCACCCCACATTTAAGTAGTTACGAAATCCTGTTAATTCCCTTTACTCAGTATTGACCGCTCCTCATCACTGCTCACTGAGTTGTGGCTTTCCCATGGCCCTGGACCTGACTCCCCCCGCGCACCTGCCTCTGGGATCTGCCCGGCCTATCCTCCCTGCAGCTGACAGAGCAGGTGTCATAACCTTGGCCCTGCCACTTCTCTGTGCAAACACCTCTGGGTTCCTCCAGTATGACTGGTGGGTTTGGGAGACGAGCTGACCCTCGTCTCCAGCTGCTCTGTGCACCAGACACCAAATTACTTTAATTCTCGTTTCTGCTCAACCTTCCAGCCCCAGTTCAATGTGGTGGCTCTACCAGGTGAGTCCCTCCAGGCCTCTGTTACACCCCCATCCCAGCAATAATACCTGTCCAGTGCTACATGCCCCCTCCACACAGCGCCGGGATGACGTTTCTATGCCCAGCTCCCATCACGGCCGGGAGCCCTGGGGGAAGGATGGGGAATCTCTGTCATTGCCCGAAGGCAGCCAGCCCGCGGTATGCCTTGCCATCCACCCCTGGGCACTGGTGGCTCTCAGCAGCCCTGAAGGTCTGAGTTCACCCTGGCACTGACCAGGGTCGGGTGACACCTTAGAAACAGCCAGGCGAGACCTTGACATCCTCTGCTCTAAGTTTGTTTAGGTTTAGGGATCATCAGAGAAATCATAATTACGATCACGATGCTTTACATCATCTCATCTCAGCAAAGCTCGAGGGAGGTAGTGGGTATTGGTATCTCATTTGAGATGAGGGAACCTGAGATTGTAGATGTTCAAAAACTAGCTTGATGGCCTGATGACACCTTAGAGTGGCACTTCGCAGAGTGTCACCCAGATCCCTCGACTCCTCAATTACCTGGTGTTTATTCCAACTTGGCTCAGATGCAGGGTCTCATACCTGACATATCAAACACCCTCAAACTATGGCCAGCCACAGGGGCAGTGGCATTTCAGGACAGCACAGATTATTAGCTTTTCTTTTCCGTTGGACAGCCATCTCCTATGCCAGCTGTGATGGTTAATTTCATGCGTCCACCTGGCTGGGCTGTAGCCCCAATGATTTGACCAAACACTAATCTGGCTGTTGCTCTAAGGATATGTTGTAGACATGGTTAACTTCTATAACCAGTTGACTTTAAGTAAAGGAGATCACCCTTGAGGATGTGGGTGGGCCTCATCCAATCAGTTGAAGACCTTAAGAACAAAGACTGAGGTTTCCCAGACAAGAAGATATTCTGCCTCAAGACTGCAGAAATTATTCTTGCCTGAGTTTCCAGCCTGCTGGCCTGCCCTGCAGATTTCAGACTTCCAAGCCGAGCCGATCCCTAAAATAAATCTATATCTACCCAGCCACCCACCCACCCACCCACCCTTCCGTCCATCCCTCCATCCTGTTGCACTGGACAAGGAGGTGGGGTGGGGAGTGGAGGCCTGACAGTGATTCTGGCTGGAAGAAGGCGAGTCGCAGTCGCAGAGCTCTTTCCTGCGCTGAGCTGAGAGTGCGCCCCTATCTCTCACTCATTTCCCGCGTCCGCCCTCTAGAGGCCCAGGGCAGCTGCAGTCCTGACTCCTCCGCAGGCAAATTGTGTGAGGAGGTCAAAGCCACTGAAGTATCTTAAAGCCACTTAAGTATTAAGTATTTTCCCGGGACCTGGGTGAAATAGTCCCACTTCCTTCTGATGGCCACTTTCCAAGTCTTATCATCTGCCCCGAATCCTGTTGTTTATCCTATAGCAAACATTCAGGTGACAGTTGTACAACTGACGACCTTTAGTTGTTTATGTATTTACACGATGAAGCACGGGTTAGCAAGTGAGCAGAGGCTGTCTCATCCCCAGTTCTCTCTTTTCTTGGAACACTGCACTGAGGACCACGATGGACCGGACTGGCCAGGCATGGTGCTGGGCCTGGGACAGAACAGCCACAGCCTCTGTCTGGAAACTCGCTCCGTGGCGGGAGCCATGCTGGGCTCCCGGTGGTCCTCTCACCATGTGGTGCCTGCAACTACCTGTGCACAAACATTTTATTTTCCAATCCTCATAAGCAACCTGTGGAGCAAGTATTATCCGCGTTTTGCGGATGAGAAAAACAGTGCTTAGAGAATTCAAAAAACTTTCCCAAGGACTCGTAGCTAGTAAATGGAGGGAAGGGTGGAAGGGAGGGAGGGAGGGAAGGAGAAGGGAAAATAATACTGACTCGGCATTCGCAATGTGCCAGGCACTGAACCATGTGCTTTCTGCACTGAGCAGGCACGGGTGGGGCCCTGTAGATCCTCTTTCCTGGGCAGCTGCACTCACGCCCCCATTGCTGTTAGTGTGGGCAGCTAAAGCTCTCTGCAGAATGCTCACGGCTACCAGGAGCCATCCCACCTGGAAATACTGGAGCTTTGCCCCTCCGCCCTGCAGCCCACAGCCCAGGATCCACTGATCTAGGGTTGGCCCTGGCCTGGAGTTTGCACATTTCTGTAGCAGATCCGGGTGGCACCAGGCTGAGGCTACACCTCTGCCAAAACCTTCTTTAGCTTCTGCCTGCTCAGTGGGCTCTGTGCACCCGAGAGGCCCCTCAGCCCACCATGTGCACACTTCTGGGGCTTTGCTTCTGGGGGCCCTCCTTGTGCTGTCAAGAGTTCCTCCGTCTCCCTGCCTGCAAGGCACTCAGCCACCAGCTTCCTGGGCCACCAGCTTCCTGGGCCACAGCAACAAAGGCTCACAGACGGGCAGTTCAAACAACAGAAGTGGACCCTCCTGCAGTCTGGACCCAGAAGTCTGAGACAGAGATGTCGCAGGGTGGTTCTTTCTGGAGGCTCTGAGAAAGGATTCATCCTGGACAGTAGGAAGGATGTCAAGTGATTGCTACAAGAGCCAGTATTTAATGGAAGCTCACCGTGCGCCTGGCACCAGGTAAGAGTTTTTAGAAGCATCGCCTTGTGAGTTCTGGCCAAGACAGCAGAACAGATGGTCCCCAGCGTCACTCTCTCCCAGAAATCAACCAATTTACAACTATTAAAAAGCAACATCAACCAAGCTGGGGCCGCTGAAGCTCAGGGGAAGAGGAGGAGAGACCTATGGAGTTCATGAAGGTGGGAGAAGCCATGATGAGAGAAAGAAAAAACTGCTCCGACCATTTTGTGCTGTGGCTGCTTTAAGGCTAGAACTGCTGAGCACATGGAGCAGGAGCCGGCAGAAGCCACAGCTGCACCCTTTGGATGGAGTTGCTTGGAGGCAGCAGGGGAGAAGAGGGCCTTGGTGGCCCCCAGGACAGCAGTACCACTAACAGGGTTCCTGTGGACCCACATAGGATTGAGGAGCCACAACAACTGAAAAATGGAGTCACTCAGAGGCTGGTGAGTCATCGCAAGGGACCGGTGCACGGCCTGTCCCACGGGAAATGTTTGCAGCACGGGCCGTGGGATAGATGGGCCCACTGGCGGAACACCGGGGCACAGAAAGGACAGCTGATCTGCCCCCCAATCAGCACAGGACCACTCAGAGGAGACCGGTCAGGAATATATAATTGCATGGGGTGCAGTTTGATGAAAAGACTCAGACCCAGATCGGAGTTTCTACACAACCCAGGTGCACTGAGTCTGGAGAGCCAGAAGTACCTGTAAAGTCAATCAGTAAACCCTGAACTGCACAAAAAGCCTTCCCTGGGGAAGCAGCAGCAAGGCAGCAATTCAGCTCAACCACAGAGCTCAAGTGCTGGTTCCCACAGGAAGTTCCCCCACTTTAGAAGTAAGCAAAGGACAAAAAAATTAGTTCCAGCTCAGATACACCACCAGTGCCTCAGGTCCACCTGGGGGCCCAAGGTCTGGAGCCAGGGACGGCTCACTGCACTAGCGCCTCGGGGCCCGCCCAGGGACTCACTGCACTAGCGCCAGGGCACACTGCACTAGCGCCTCGGG
>NW_007731704.1:0-11454 GCF_000696425.1 Galeopterus variegatus
AACTTAGGCAGAAGTTAGATGGAAGTAGATTTTGGTTGGTTTAAAGGAATTACTATTTAAACAATCATAGCATTCTGAAAATGGGTAGAGAGCCACTGTATTTATTGACATTTTATTAGAGAAATTATGGAGAATATCTCTGCATTTGGTGGGGGACTGTACTACAGTAGTGACTACTGAAGTCCTGTCCAAATTAAGGTTCTGTGATTCATTGGCAATATTTTATGAATGTCATGTATCTATTTATTTTGGAATAGGTATAAAAGCAGTCTGAACTATTTTTTTATTTTCTTAAATATTATGCTTTATATTTTATTTTATCCTCATATTCACATAAGTGTTTTTAGTGTTGATAAAGTGCTTTCTGAGTCATTTATTCATTTAATATAGTATTATGTCTCTTCCCTAAATTCTTTAAATATTTTTAGGCCAAACAAATCAAAAACAAAAATAAAAAACAAAATAAGCTGGACAAAAGTTGAAGTTGTCAGTATGTCAGGTCGGCCTCACCTGAAAGGAGAGACCAACAGTCTCTGTGAGACAGAGTTAGGACAGGAGGGAGGGCAGGTGACTGGTATTTCAAATTCACAGAGTAGGACAAGAAATCTCTCCATGGAGTTTCCAAAACTCTAGTCCAGAAATGGACACAAACACTGGCATCAAGGAACACAGCCAAGCGTCTGGTTATGCAGCAGGGCACTGTAGAGGAGTTTATTTAATTCTTCCCTACATCTTCCTGGTGCCTTTAGAATGATTATATTATATTACCCTATGATATGTGGCATNGACAAGAAATCTCTCCATGGAGTTTCCAAAACTCTAGTCCAGAAATGGACACAAACACTGGCATCAAGGAACACAGCCAAGCGTCTGGTTATGCAGCAGGGCACTGTAGAGGAGTTTATTTAATTCTTCCCTACATCTTCCTGGTGCCTTTAGAATGATTATATTATATTACCCTATGATATGTGGCATGATGTGTTATGTCATGTCATGTTATATTTGATGTGATATGATATTGGGATATACAGTGGGTTTTTTTTTTTTTTTTGTCTTTTTCCGTGTCCGGCTTTTTTTTAAATGTTTTTTTTTTATTTTTTTATTTTTGTCTTTTTTTTGTGTCTGGCAACGGGATCGCAACCCTCGGCGCTGCTCCCGCGCCTTGCTCAGCCAGTGAGCGGGAACCGGTCTGTACGTGGGATCCGAACCCTCGGCGGGAGCGCCGCCGCGCTTCCCAAGTGGCACACTATCGCAGTGTGCCACCAGGCCGGCCCCATACAGTGGGTTTTGCCCTGGCAGCAGCGGGACTATTTGGCTCAGCCTCTAAAAGGTCCATATTTCTATTGTTTCCCTCTAAAGTTTTTTTTTTTTTTTTTTTTTTTTTTTTCCGTTTTTTGGAGAATTGTTTTTTTGGTTGAAGAATTATTCTGCAAAGCGTTATTTTTGGGAAATTCTGCTACTTAATTTGACTATCCTACTGCAGCATTTTCTCCACCACCACAGTGATTCAATTTTTATAGTAGCATTGCTTTGTCAATAGTTTTCATTGCTTTGTAATAGCCTTAAAATATCACTCCATTGGCCTTTCTGTTCATGCACGTCTTTTTTCTCCTCCTTTCCTCTCAGAAAGATGATGCTTTCTAAACCAGTCCTCTCAAGAGATTGCAATAAAGGGATTGATGGTCTTAGTCTGTGTCTTAGTTTCCATTAAGTTGTCAGATTTGGAAGTCTCTTACAATGTTTATTTTCTAGGATTCTTCTGGAGCTCAAACTCCCAGTGTTGCTCCCTTTGGACTTTACAGGTGAGGAACTTCACAGGAAAGAGCCAAGGGAGTCTTCTTTCTACTCTTTAATTTGCACACACACACGTGCAGACACCCCTTATCCTACCTGTAAAGTGCATTAATTTACATTCTGTGATCTGTCCCCCACTATATCCCTCCAAGTTTTCCAGTTTTCATGATCAGAATGCAGAGGAAATAAAGTTAAATGTGTTCCTGCTTCAGAGTCTCAAGAACACTTCAACATTTGAAAAATACTGTGTGGATAATCAGTGCCTTTGCTCACGATGACAGCGTGAGATGGCATGTGTCCGTGTGGGAAATAAAGTTAAATGTGTTCCTGCTTCAGAGTCTCAAGAACACTTCAACATTTGAAAAATGCTGCGTGGATAATCAGTGCCTTTGCTCACGATGACAGCATGAGATGGCATGTGTCCGTGTATCCCAGCACATCTCAGTTTTGCTCCCTGCCCTAATCACAGTTAGTCTTGGAATTAGAACGGTCTTCGCATTTAGGTGTGGATCACTAATGACAAATTGAGAGGGTAAAGGGAGGTCTACGCTTCCTATAAGCTATGCTAAGTCCCTTTTCACTTTGTATCTCTTAAAAGACATTTTACCCTAAGTATGAAATTAGAAACAGATGCGGTCTCTTAAGCCAACCCAAAGCTGATTTTATCACCTTGCCCTATTATCTAAGGTAGCATATTAAAATTGTGTTACAGTTATTAATCAGATCATATAGCCCTGTCATTCCTTTAGACTATGAATGTGAAAAAGGCAAATGTGTGTTGTGCCAAACTCCTGGCACACAGTAGGCCCTTAATGAGAGTTTATTACTAGGTGTGTAATAGAGCAGACCTTAGGCTGCAAAGCAATGGATCTATTCTGTACACATAGGGCTGCCAGTAACTAGCCATGTACCCCTCAGGAATTCACTTAACAGTTCTCGGCAGTTTCCTCACTGGTATAATACAGGAGTTGGGGTAGCTGTTTTCTTCTAGATCAATTCAGTGACATATTTTTCTTAGCGACATTTAAAGTCATCTCCCAATCACCTATGATGGATGGTTCCTTAACAAAGGAAGAGGACAGATAGAAAGGGGCAGGGATAAGTGGCTCCAACAAACTGGGTTGTGGATAACGTCCCTGTGCTATTCCTTGCTTTTATAATTCGTCAGATGGCATTTCTTCCTCACCATGTTTTCCTTTCCTAATTGTTTAGACAAATATTTAAAAGATCTTATTTTTCATTCTTTGAGGACCTGTCATTGATGTCAGGGAACCGTGGCTGAGAGTCTTGCTGGGTGGCTAGCAAAAGATGAAAATGTGACCAACACGCAGACATTGACATCTAAGCCTTTATTTCAGTAAGGTGATTTTAGCCACCTGGATAAGAGCTATTTTTCAAAATCTCCCTTTGTAATTGCACCTTCTTATGGGCATGATGGATGGCCAGGGTGACAGGCAACATCTGCCCCTGACGGCATGTTATGTTGTCGTGCAGAGAGGCAGTGTGGCCCAGTGGACCTCTTGGGGCGGGTGAGTCAGGGAGCTCGCTCTCAACCCCAGCTCTGTCCTTCAAACTTGTGGGATGACCTTATAGAAGACAGTTAACTAATCTGCAGCTCTGTTTTTATCATTCATAAACAGGGAGGAAATAACTTTTCAGCCTTTAGTGGAGGACTAGCTAATAAATCATTGGAATGTGCTTGGCAATAAAATGCTCTGCAGAAAAGTATAAGACTAACAGTATGCGAATGGACTAGAAATTGCATTTGTCCAGGGAAAGCAAGTTTTGCTTAAGTCCGTACTAGGAGAAATGAACATATTCTTAGCAGAACACTTTTGCAATGATGAACAAAACTTTCATCTGATCATCCCAGCTCCCCAAACACAATAGGCTGGCCAGGTGTAGCTTGAGTTGAGGAACGTGGTCTCCAACGTAGCACATATATCTTACCGGAGTTCTAATTCTGCTGCAAGAGAAGAGTTTGGACTGGGACACCATTCCCAAAAAATCAATCTTGAACCAGGGCAAATAGTTTGGGAAGGAGATGAGAAAGGAGGCCTTTGAAAGGAAGAGTGACATATATCCAGTTATGGGGAGATTATGTAATTCCTATGCTGGTATGCCTTCGATGGCTAATGCCTCAAGTTTCTCACACTGAAACACTGCTACTTCAATGGGTTTTTTTGTTGTTGTTGTTGTTTATTTGTTTCTTTTTTAATAGATCCAGTTAGTTTATCTCATCTTAAACTTTAATTTTTAAATTTCTCTATCCCAGCGCTAGATTGCTTCCACTTCTGCCAATTCCTCCAGTATAAATTCCATTTACCCTTCAAGCCTCCCTCATCTAGTAATTTCTCACAACTCTGGGTCTTTATCTGTGATGACTTTGGATTCCAAAGAGCCTCCATGTTTGGCTTCAGCTTATCTTGCTAGTTTTGACTGAAGCTAGCACATATGGCACCTTTGTGCAAATATCATAAGGTTCCCCACCCAGGGGAGGAATAAATGGCAAAAATCCCACCTGCTCTCTCCCAGCTCCCTTCCTTCCCTACATCCCCTCTCTCATCCCCTCAGTCCCCACTTCCATTGCACAAACTGCTTGGTTCTATGCGGGCCCTGTGTACATTACTTGTGTCCTCTCTGGTCCTGTCGATGTATGGCTTTCCAGTGATCTCTGAGTACAGGCACTGAAGGTCGTTTCTCTGTAAGGCTGGATTCCCATGGTGCCTGGGCCAGGGCCGACCAGGCCTGAAGGACACACGCAGGATTTTGCAACCGCAGGGCTGATCAGACATTAATCCCATGTTCTTGCCATCATACCAGTCAGCTGCGTCTCCAATCTCATTGCTGCTTCTGATTGAACTGCGTCCTCGCGATTGAACTGCATCCTCGTGATGGAACTGCGTCCTTGTGATTGAACTGCAGTTTGGCTATGCTTTTATTTCCCCAAACAGTTTTGCTCTCATTATAGAAACAATTCCTACTCTTGAAAAATAACTGAGAAAATATAGAAAGGTATAAAACAGAAAATAGAAATCATGCAGAGACCTAATTCCTGGCCATTCCAATATTAGCCCATTTTGTGTGACTTTCTTTTTAGTTTCTTTTGGAGTGTCAGGTATAAAACAGAAAATAGAAATCATGCAGAGACCTAATTCCTGGCCATTCCAATATTAGCCTATTTTGTGTGACTTTCTTTTTAGTTTCTTTTGGAGTGTCATACACACACGCATGCACATTTATCAAAATTGGAATCATCCAAAATGTGTTCTATATACTTATTTTTTTTCATTTAAAGTGGTATTCTCAGTGAAGAATGAGTAATACCCTTCATGCTCTTTATTAAATATAATTGGCAAAAGTGATTTTGAATGGCTACATGACGTTCTTTTGTAGAGATATGCAAAAATTTAAGTCAAACCCTACATATTAGACACTAATGTTGTATTAGTCAGTTTTTGTTGCTTATAACAAAGTACACTGAACTGGGTAATTCATAAAGAAAATGAAATTTATTGCTTACTGTTTCAGAGACTGAGAAGTCCTAAGTCCATCTGGTGGTTGTGACAGTGACCCAGGGTCACATTGCAAGATGGTGGAAGCAGAGAGAGTAAAAGGCAGACTCTTCTTTTAAAGCCCTCAGAACCATGCTCCTGACCACTATTTTTAATCCATTCACTACTGCACGGTCCTACAACCCAATCATATCTTCAAGGTTCCACCTTTCAATTACCATAATAGGATTTCCCACCCTCTTAAAATTCACAGTGGGAGCTAAATTTCTAATACATAAAACTTGGGGGACACAATTCAAGCTTCAGTGAGTTTGGGGGGACATAATTCAATCCACTACATTCCACTCCTGGCCTCCCAAAACTCATGTCCTTTTCACATGCAAATGCATTCATTTCATCCCCCAAATCTTAACTTGTTTCAATTCAAGTCCAAAGTTCAAAGTCCCATTTGTGAAATCAATATAAGTTATCTACTTCCAAGATACAATGGTGGGACAAACATAGGGTACATATTCCCATTCCAAAAGGGAGAACTAGGCCAAAAGAAAATGCTAACAGGTCGCAAACAAGTCTGAAACCCAGCAGGACATGCATTGAATCTTAAATGGGGTGAATCTTGTGACTTGACTCCATGTTCAACATCCTCTGCATGCTGGTGTGGGGGTTGGGTCCCCAAGTCCTCAGGCTGCTCCACTTCCATGACTTTCCTGGTCTCAGGTGATGCTTTAGCTTTTGCAGGCTGTCATTGCATGCTGGTAGCTCCATAGGTCTGGGGTCTCCATGGCAGTCTGGCTCTCACGACTCCACTAGACATGGTGCTGATGGGGTTTCTCTGCTGCCACTCCAACCCCATATTTCTGCTCTGCAATGCCCTAGTGAAGGTTGTCTGTGGTGACTCTGCTTGGTGACAGATCTCTTCCTGGGCCCACAGACTTTTCCATGCATCCTTTGAAATTGGGGTGGAGGCTCCCAAGCCTTCCCAGCTCTGGCATTCTGTGAGCCTAAAGACTTACTGTGTGGATGCTGCCAAGGCTTCCAGCTTGTATCTTCCAAAGCTGTGGGTTCAGCCACACCTGGGACCAATTTAGCCATGGCTGGAGCAGCTAAAGCAGCTGAGGTGCTGGTGCTGGAAGCAGCTTCCTAATGTGGCCCCGGGCAGTGAGCCCATGGGAGGATGCCTCAGGCCTGTTCCCCAAGACCATTTTGTCTCCCTAGGTCTTTGGGCTTGAAATGGAAGGGTTGGCCCCAGAGGCTTCTGCAATGCCTTCAGGGCCCTTTTCCCCTTCTCTTGATAATCCCCTTTCTTTGTACTAATCTTCTTAGCTAATATTCGTTGAGCTGCACCATTGCATGCTCTCTGCTTCTCTACCACATGTCCAGGCTGCAAATTTTCTAAATTTTTACACTCTACTTCCCTTTTAAATTCTGGCTTTATATCATGCCTTTGCTGTCATAACTCAGTGTAGGCTGTTACAAGTAGCCATGCAGCTTCCTTAATGCTTTGCTGCTTAGACATTTCTTCAGTCAAGTGCTCTGGTTCACAGCTCCTAAGTTCCAACTTCCACAAAGTCCTACGACACAATGCAGCCAATTTCTTCACCAGTTCACAGCAAGGATGATCTTTGTCCCAGTTTCCAATAAACGCCTGCTGATTTCTATCTGAGACCTCCTTACAATCATGTTTACAGTCCACATTTCCATAAGTATTCTGTTCACCAACATGTAACCAGTCTCTAAGACATTCCAAACTTTCCCTTGTCTTTTTATCTTCTCCTGAGTCCTCCAAACTCCTCTAACCTTTGCCTAACACCCAGTTCCAAAGCCGCTTTCACATTTTCAAGTATTCATTACAAGCAACACCCTACTTCCCTGGTACCAATTTTCTGTATTAGTCCCTTTTGGGTTAATATAACAAAATACTTGACCCTGGGTAATTTATAAAGAAAAACAAAATTTATTGCTTACAGTTTCTGAGGCTGGGAAGTCCAAAGTCCATCTGGTGGTGGCGACAGTGACCCAGGAGTCTCACATTGCAAGATGGTGGAAGCAGAGAGAAGACAGAGAGAGAGAGAGAGAGAGAGAGACTCTCCTCTTCTGTTAAAGCCCTCAGAACCATGCCCCTGACCACCATTTTTAATCCATTCACTACTGCATGGTCCTATAATCTAATCAGCTCCTCAAGGCTCCACCTTTCAATTACCATAATAGGATTTCCCACCCTCTTAAGAGTCACAGTGGGGGCTAAGTTTCTAATACAAAAAACTTGGACACAATTCAAGCTTCAGGGAGTTTGGAGGGGACATAATTCAATCTACTACAAATGTTGTTTCCAACTTTTTGCTGTGATAGATGAAACAAGCATAAATGTGTCTCCAGTCTATCAGCCTCCCTCCATCTCCATTGCCACTCTGTATCCCAAGTGACACCTCTCACCCCAGCATGACTGCAACATAGCATGGGGTTCAGCATGGGCTGGCATCTGTCTCTTATGAATGTGGCCTTGGGGAATTTAGTTGGTCTCACTTTGTCCCAGTTTCCTCATCTGCAATATGAAGTTATCACTGGTAATGGTGCCTATTTAAAGGGGTGTAAGATACTGCACATAAGGCACTTAGAATACTGAGTGGTACATCAGACATTCTCAATAAATACTTCCTTTTCAACAACTTGCTCATCGCTCTTGCCTGAATGTGCTGCATTCCCCATGTGGCAGCTAACGTTTCATCAATGTGCTTATCCAACCCAGGTTTACAAATAAGAGCATGTACATTGAATACATGTGGTATAGCTTCCACCTTTATTGAAAAGGAGAGCTCAATCACACATGTAGTTGAGAAGGGGGGTATTCATCTCCCTATGATTTTAGGGTACAATAGAAATTATGACTTGAAGCATTTTTCTGATACTCTAGGATTTAGAATGAGGCAGTAGAGCCGTGTTTTCTACGTTTTCCAAATATTATGCCACATATCACCATAATTTGTCCCCAAGTTCACCCCCACATCTCAAACAGAAGTTTCTTGATGAGGTCATTAACGGTCTGCAGTGATTCATTGAGAACTTTGTGGGAGAAAGCAACACAGATTTTATTTGATAAACACTTTAGAACATTAATTTAACATCTTGTTCTCTAAAATGTGTTCTCTTTGGTGGTGATAATTATTGCAGATATGAGTGAAGCTGAGTTTGAATCATTTAAGACCTCAGCATTCACAAATAATGCCCAGTGGAGCTTATTTCTAAGATTGATGTTTAGTCAGTAATTTAAATAATGAAGTCTTGTTGTGTTTCAAGAAAATCAACCACCAGGTTTGTACCGTATGGAGATGGGTATTCTACAAAGATGAACATATTCTCACTCAGCTAACAAGGGCCATTATTGAGGATTTGGGGGTTTGTAAATGTGTGATCCTTTGAAGATGGATTTATTTGGGTAATAGGATCATGAGATAAGTTTGAGTCAAATTATAAAATGTGCCAGGAATGATAAGCTTGTGAATTTTGTAAACTAAAGGGCACATATAATTGACAGTTATTATTGAGAGATTAACCCAAATTTATCCTTCTAATAGAGCCTTTTCCATCAGGAGTAATTTTGTCTAACTTTTGGCAAGTTTCTTTCCAATAACATTCTTATGTCTTATAGAGTTATGATATCATGCTTTGGGTTTTGAAGAATTGACAATTTAATAAAAACAGATCAAAATGTTAAAAAAATAGGGCAGTAATGAAGACTAAATGTGGCCTGTATTTTATGTTTTGTCACAGGAGCTGTGTGAATGTGTGTGTATGGCAGGGTGGGGGGTGGGGATAAAGAAGCTGTGTTTTGGGTGGGCATGAGATGAACACTACAGGAAATGTGGCATGAGCTATTTCAATGAAGTGCAGGTTGCATTGTTTTATAGCAGGAGAAGATAATTTTTAGTTCAGCAGAGCCAATTTTCTTATATTACAAGTGGAAAAACAGCAACAAAGAGTTTAAAGACCTACTCCAAAATCACACAGTACTTGTGACTTTGGGTAAATGGCAAAACAGATAACTCCCCAAATTTAGGTACATTGAATAAAATCACAAGAAGATCTGTTTTTTTTTTTTTTTTTTTTTGGAAAAAATTTTCCCAAAAAAGAAAGGACTATGGTAAAACTGTTACTAGTATGAGCTGCTTAGACTAGTTTCAGGCCCATGAGATTATATGTTTTCAAGGCAGCAGTAGCCTCTGTTCAAACCACCAGAGTAGGGATTATATCCCTAAGTTGCCTTGGCAAGGAATAGGAAAACACTGGAGAAAACATATATAAACATGAAGCTTGATATGAATGTTTACACTTATTTTCATTTAAAATTGTTTTCCTCCTTTCCTTGCTACATTAGGCAGAATTGGAGTTTAAATGCCCCCTGCCTATGAGGAAAGGAGAACTAGTTTTAGGTTGATGTGGGAGCTTTAGATTACTAGGAAAAGAATTAAAGGAGTGGTGCACGTTGGGGAGGAGAAGACTGAAGTTGAAAGGGGAATTAAATGGTATAGACACAGTGTCTTAGGGAAGCAGTGCGGACAGTGGGCTTTTCCCCTGACCTCCCAGACTAAAGGGAGCTGGCCCAGGACTTGGGAGAAGGGTGACGGCAGAGAGAAGCCCGTGCGTCAGTGGTCCTGGAGCACTGGAGCCTTGCTTCCCAGCAGCACCATTCCACGGGTGGCAAGTCTGGAGGAGAAGGAAGAGCTGCAAGATGTACAGGGGGCTTGATCAGGCTGGAGCCTTGGCAAAGATCCTTTGTGACCCAAGAGTGACAGCAAAGTGTGGAGCTTGAAAAGCTTTCAGCCAAGCGCCTACTGTCTGTACCATGAACTCTGCTAGTGCTCCCACATCTCAGGTTCAATGAGGAGTTCAGCTCATCAGCACTCGGTATCTTATCAGGGGACTTGTGTGACTCACTGTAGAGAGGCTCTCTCAACACCAGGGCACTATAAGCCCTGGGAAAGGTGGGTGGGACCCTGGATGTCTAGTGGACACAGGATGAGGTCTGGAAGGAGGGGAAGCCTTTCCCTTTAGATTTGGAGGGGCTGAGCTGAACTAGCTTATACCTCCTGAGTTGGAAGAGTAGTTAGTGACATCCCACTAAAAGCAGAGGAACCTCAACTATGGGAGTGTCTCAAAAAGTCTAAGATAGGTACTGAATTCCTCTTTTGGTCACTTTGGTATCCCTTAGTTTTACCAACTCTCAGGACCTGAAAAAGTGCTGTTTCTCAAACTGCGAATAAAGATGAAAATTTCATTATTGCATTGCAGTGAGGCAGGCTTTTCTCCAAGTCTCCAGCTGTGACCGTCCTTGTGCAAACCTCTTTTGGGCTTCTATACTAAAAAGGTGGTGAACCACAGAGTGCAGACACAGGTGTAAACAGAACAGACTTTGGTCTTGCTTAAGCTTCATCTACTTTAGTTCCTGTCCTTCTTTCCACCATCCATTAGCACGGGCTTGCCTAAGGTTTGCACAATTTGACAGCTCCTGATCTTTGAGTTTTCATAATAGCTGCATTTTGGTGAGATCACTTATCAGCTAGACATGGTATTTCTTTTTACCTTTAGCAGAAACAAGGTGAATGAGATTATGAAGATCCTGCAGAAACACCTGGCTGAGCTTCCTATGGATAGCAAGCAACCAAAATGACAAGTCTAGATTAGTGGATATCTCTGTGAATGATAAGAGATAAAAATATACTAATAGAACATGTTCAGAATTTGGGATATTCTCAATATTCTATAGAGCAAATGATCTTGTCTCCTTAACAGGGCGTTGGCATAACAAAGGAGGGGAAGCACTTAAAAAATTTGAAACAACTTAAGAGCCATAACAAACAAATGCAACGTGTGGAGCTTTTTCTGATGCTGATTCAAACAAACCAGCTGGAAAGAGACAGTTGTAGGCCCATTGGAAGAATTTGAATATGGTTTAGTATTAGATGATATTAATGAATTATTGGGTTTTTTTTGTCTTTTTTCCGTGTCCGGCAATGGATCGCAACCCTCAGTGTCGCCCCCGTACCGGACCGGGACCGGCAACGGGATCGCAGCCCTCGGTGTTGCTCCCGTGCCTCGCTCAGCCAGTGAGCGGGAACCGGTCTGTATGTGGGATCCGAACCCTCGGCAG
>NW_007731704.1:12454-18269 GCF_000696425.1 Galeopterus variegatus
AGCGCCGCTGCGCTTCCCAAGCGGCGCACTATAGCAGTGCGCCACCGGGCCGGCCCTTAATGAATTATTGTTAATTTTATTGTTATAATAGTGGAATTGTGTTTATATTCTTATATATGTTTTTAATTTTTAGAGATGCTTATAGACGTATGTATGAATAAAATATAATGATGTATGGTATTTGCTTTAAACTACTTCACCAGATGAAAAGATGCAAATATGGAAAAATGTTCATCATTGTTTATGTATATGATGGGTATATGCAAATTAACTGTACTATTCTAACTCTACTTTTGTTTCTTAATGTTCAAATTAAAAAGTTTTAAAAATGTGCTGACACTGATTCTAAATGCTCATTAATATGAAGAAAACCGAGGGATGCATTTGATTTCTTTAGTTGATCCTGCCAGGTGAATTTATTAATATAGAAATGCTATTATTTTTACTTAAGTGTAATTGATTATACATATTTGTGTGGTACAGAGTTGAATATCAATACCTGTGTACAATGTGCGACGATCAAGTCAGGATAATTAGCATGTCCATCATTACAAAACGTCATCATTCCTTGTGTCCACTAACCAATTTCTTGCTCACCCCCCACTCCTTCCTCACCTCTAGTAACCACAGTTCTGTCCTCTACCTCTGAAAGGTCAATGTGTTACTGTGATTGTTGTTATTTATTTGTTTATTTGTTTATTTATTTGCTCCCATTTACGAGTGAGGACATGTGTTTAGAAATGTTATTTTATTTGATCCACTTTAGTGCTGCTGGTATTTATCCAAACATCTAATAACCATTCTTTATTTGTTCGTTTGTTCAGGCACCCACAGAATTCAGTGCCGGCTACACTCAGGAGCGGAGTGTTCTTCCTCTCCCTCCTTCAGACTCTGGAGCTCAGTGATGTCCTTCTGACTGTATTGCCATCGCCATTTCCTCTCCTAGGTTCCTTTCTTTCTAAACCAACTACAACATGCAATTTATTTTCCTAGCATATTCCTTTTGGGCGGGAAATGAAGCATGGCGAGATCAAATGATGATGAACTTCAGAGGTAGATCTGTAATCAACTTCTGGATTTACCAGTTGCTGGCTATGTGATCCTTGAATTTGTGTCTTACCCTCTCAGCCCTCGTCATAGCATACAGGCAGTGACTGGTTAGTGCCTGCTGCAGCAGATGCTGCCTTCACCCCGCCCACGTCCCGTTGGTACTTACCTTTACATACATGCCAACAGCTTCCTGCTGCAAGTATCCATGACTATGCCTAAAGGCTCTCTCTGGACACAGAGGGCAGGCCAGAAGAGCCATGGGCTGAGCAGCCAATGCCCTCAGGGGCAGCGTTCAACTCGTGGTGGATAGGAGTTGCAGAATACCTACCTTCCCTGACTCTTGGGTTGGACAACGCTGAGATGTGCTCCATACCACTTCACAGAGGCCTCAGTGGAATCGAGCCCCGGCCTCACAACAGTAACCTACTCATTAACATACCCTGCATCAGCTCTCATTCCTTCTCTGTGTTGCTTCCTACTTGCCTGTGGTCCTTCCTGGGATCACCTTCCAAATCAACCACTTGTGGCCAGATCCTTGTCTTGGGTCAGCTTCTGGTAAACTCACCCAAGATACCTGCTGTAAAGCAGTAATGAAATAAATGGCAGCTGTTATTACTGCCACTGAGGAAAAGCACACTGACCTTTAATCTGATCTTCTGGCGACTCAGTGATAAGAAATAATGCTTCATTTACAGAACACTACAAGGGAGAAGATGGAGCAGAAACAGGATCTGGCAGGAGACAGACAGACAGACAGACAGACAGACACACACACACACACACACACACACACATACACACACACCCTTGAAAGAAACAAGTACTACAGAAACAAGAGGTTGCACCGGCTCTGGAGAAGTAGCCATGGGGTCAGGTGGAGGCTAAAGATATTATAGGCTTAATTATAAAGCAGATCATAGTCAGGACCTGAAGTTCCTATGGGACGGGAAGAACATAGTTGTGGGAAACCCACCACGCAGTTTGTAGTCAGGAATCAGATGAATGGGTGCTCTTCAGGCAGGAAATCTGTCCATAAACAATAGAACCAGGTTCAAAGCTGCCAGGCTGCAGTGTGGAGAAAAACTCTATGTTTAGGGATAATGACTGCCATCTCCTTCTAAACATCTGCTAAATATCTAAATGAATACCTACAGTTTTATTTGCTTTGAACCCATTCCTTCCCTACCTCCACCTTTTAATTCAAGGAAATTGCTATGGGTTGAATATCCTCTCCAAAGCTCATGTTGAACTTAATCCTCAATGTGATATTTGAAAGGTCGGCCATTTAAGAGGTGGACCATGAGGGCTCTGCCATCATTAATGGATTAATTTATTAATGGGTGAATGGATGAATGGATTATCACAGGAGTGGCTCTAGTGGCTTTATAAAGAGAGGAAGAAGCACCTTAAAGCACTCTCTCTCAGCCCCTATTATGTGATACCTGCATCACCACGGGACTCTCTAGAGTTTCCACCAAGAAGAAGGCCCCCACCAGATGCGCCCCCTGGATCTTGGACTTTCCAACCTCCAAAGCTGTAAGAAATAAATTTTGTTTCTTTATAAGTTGACCAGTTTTATGTATTTTGTTATAAACAGCAGAAAACAGACTAGGACAGAAATGCTCCTTTCAGTCATGTGCTTTGGGTATAAACTTGAATCCTCTTACAGACTCCTAACTCCCTGAATGGGTAAGAATTCTCTCTTGGACTATTTCCATTTGAAAATAAGGAAAGAATAGCAGCACCTCTTGGGTAGTGGAGAATGTAGGTGACTCTGAGAAAATATGAGCCTGGAAGCATATAGTGACTGTGGTCACTGTTGTATAAAAGAAGGTGGTTCACAGGAGGCAAGGGTAGAAGTGACACAGAGAAGCAGAGGTGAGCCTGTGTGTGTGTGTGTGTGTGTGTGTGTGTGTGTGTTTGTAGTAGACAGGGAGAGTCTCCTCAGCCTTGGAGTTCCTGTTTCCAGATATCTCTGAGGTCCATTAGAGCTGTCTTCTCTTTCTGCCAGGTCTGTTCTTTCCAATAAATTCTCCCATTCCCAAGCTACTTCAGACTGGATTCTTGTCACTTGCAATATAAAGAATCTCAAACAACACATTAATTTATCTAGCATAGATTCTTGTCACAGTTTATCTTCTTTAATCCACTTTGGTAAGAACTATCATAAGTAGGACATAAAATCTCCAATTTTAGAGGGGGGTTGAACTATTAGGTAGAATAATATATTAAGGGCCAACCCCGTGGCGCACTGGGGAGAGTGCAGCGCTGGGAGCGCAGCGACACTCCCGCTGCGGGTTCAGATCCTGTATAGGAATGGCTGGTGCGCTCACTGGCTGAGCGCAGTGTGGGCGACACCACACCAAGCGTTGCGATCCCCCTATCGGTCATGAAAAAGACAAAAAAAGAATAATATATTAAGAATGCAAGAGTAGGGGTCTGGACTAGGGAGAGAGAACTGCGGTCAGGGAGTAACAAAGGTGTCTGAGCACCAGGGCGAATTTATAGCAAGGGTATTAGGGGGCAATGTGAGAGCCCAGCCAGCCCAGCATAACATCAGGCTTCTACCAGACAGGAGGCACAAGCTGCTGAAGCTCTTTTTGTCTCAGTCGAAATAGCTTAGCTTAGCCTGCAGTTTTTGGTGGTGGTGCGTGGGTGGGGAGCTTGAGCTGTGAGTAATTAGGAAAGCAGAGGAAGGAGAAAGGTGGAGGAATCGGATGAGGTTTTTAGAGTTTTAATTCTAATTATAAAAGAAAAATCCTCCAGGGATAGACATCATTCTGAATTATTCAAAGACTGGGACTGTATTTGTTCTTCCCAATTGATTCTACCCTCAATCCTTCATTCGTAATAGATGTCCAGTAAATATTCTTTTAGTATGTCCTAAAATTTTGAAGAAGCATATTTAACTTAAAGTTAATGATTATCTTTAGGTTACTTCTGAAAATTTAAAGAATTTTGAAATCTTTAATTCCAATCAAACCTCCCCCAAATGCTGTTTTTGTGAAGGATTTTAGGTGTAACTCGATTTGATATTACACCCACAATTTAGGCATTATTGTTTTAAACAGTTTATATTTATTTACATTTACTACATATTTGCCATTTTTTGTTCCTTTACTATTTTGCATTTCAATAATTTTAATTCTTGAAATATCTACTCCAGACTTTCCTTTAGTGAAGTAATAAACATGCTCAGTTTTTGTTTTGTAAAAACACTCCCATCTCCTTTCTCATATTTCAATGGACAGTTAAACAGGGCATAGAATTCTATGGTTGAGAGTCCCTCCCTCTCCCCTGATCCCCACTCTTGGTGCTTTGAATAAATCATTCCACTATCTTCTGACTTTAAGTCTATTGTTATTGAAAAGTCACCAATAAGTCAAATTTTTATTAATTGGTAGATATTCTGTCTTTTCTCTTGAGCTGCTTTTAAAGTCTTCTCTTTGTCTTAGGTGTTCTGCAGTGTGACTACCATGTGCCTGTGTGTGGATTTCTCATTATTTATCCTGTTTGGAATTTGTTTTGCCTTCTGAAACTGAGGAGCAGTGTCTTTCATCAATCCTGGAAAAAATTTCAGCCAATGTCTTACATTTTTTCTCTCTCTCCTTTGCCGTGTCCTTCATTTCTACTGTGACTAATCATAAATTGTACCTTTTCACTCTACTCTACATGTTTCTCAAACATTATTTCACGTTTTCCGTATCTGTCTCTTGGTGCTGCATGTAAGATAAGATATTAAATATAACTATTGTATATTCTTTACATTTTAATATCACATAATAATTTCAATGTTTGTAATCTTTGCCAATTTGTTCCTGTAGTTTGCCATTTGTTCCGATTCTCATTCATGGGGATTTGCTTCATTCATGCATTTAGTGATTTCTGCTTATGAGATTATTCCTTGCAAGTTCATCTTTGGGATTTCTTTGAAGGCTGAATTTAGAATGTGTTCTTCCAAAGAGATTTTCTATTTGTTTCCATCAGGCTTCTGGAGGACATACTAAGGCAGATCACTTTATACTAACTTTTCAGCTTGAGGTTTTGGTGATTCAAAAGTATTTAATATAGACTCAAACCTTAGTAAGAGCTCACAGTTAGAAGTTCTCAGATAAAACTTTTTTCCTGTTATATCTCAAACAAATGCAAAAACAAACATGCATTTTTCATTTTTACCATCTCTCTACACAGATTTATTTTCCTAGTTCATGGAAGGGTCTTCAGTGCAAACCTTCCACTGGTTAGGCTTTGTCTTCCATTCCCCACACACTTGGTTAATAGAAACTTCAGGCTTTCAGAAATCAGCAAACACCTCCAGAACAAGAATCAGTTCCAACCCTTACTTATTCCTATGGATTCAGACTTTCTTATTTTTTCTGGCCTCTAAGAAAATCCCTAACTTTCTTGTATATAGGTAATGCTATCTAGAGTTTTTATATGTGCTGTACATACATATAACTCTTACTGTCTAGTCCATCACATTGCTGAAAATGAAACATAAATGCCTTTTAAAAATTACAAATTTATGGGCCGGCCCGGTGGCGCACTGCTATAGTGCGCCGCTTGGGAGCGTGGTGGCGCTCCCGCCGAGGGTTCGGATCCCGCGTACAGACCGGCCGCTCACTGGCTGAGCAAGGTGCAGGCGCAACACCGAGGGTTGCAATCCTTTGCCGGTCACGAAAAAAAGACAAAAAGGAAAAAAAAAATTACAAATTTATGGGCCGGCCCGGTGGCGCACTGCTACAGTGCGCTGCTTGGGAGTGTG
>NW_007731704.1:19073-21292 GCF_000696425.1 Galeopterus variegatus
ATCCTCTACATAAATAGGCTCTTAATTGTGGAGAAGAAACCTTTCATAAGAGATTATTTACTCGAACTGATTACTTTTGGCAAATGCTGAACATGGTTGGTCATGTGCTGGAATTCAGGGAAAAGAGGTTATGAAAGAGGCCTTATGATATGAGGAGAGGGGCCTTAACTATACAGCAGCTGGTGTGAGGTGAAAGACGAACAGGCCTCATCTGAAAGGGTATGGACACTGGAGCTGTAATATCTGATATTAAGTTCTAGGCTTTTCCCTCTTGTGCTTCCATTTCCTTCATATTGCTTGAAATATGGAATATAGTTGTGCTAAATATTTGAGGTCTGAGTGTATGGTTAAATTGAAAAGTGGGAAAAAGAATTGAGAAAAGAAAATATAGCAATAATCTGGAGCAAAAAGTGATGACTGACAACCAGAATTGGGAGCCATCAATCATTAGGAATTCTTGGAAGTATTTGGGGGAAGAGTCTGAACTTCCTGCATTGTATATGATAGAGTTAGGGTTTAATTCTTCTGGGATAGATGAGCCTATAATCCTGGAAACCTGGGGACATAGGTCACACCATTTCCAAGATTCACGTATTTCTCATAAGTCAGATGAATTAGATGTGGAAACTCTAAGCATCCGATCATATTTAAGATAATGATTCAACTGTAGAAGGTGGCTGGTGATCAAAATTACAGTGTCAAAGGAGTATGATCTCATGGTGTGGTAAAGTAATAAGCATTTCTAGAAAGTAGGAACATTCCTAGGGAGAATATTCACATAGCTGCAGGCAGTACACATAATTTGGAACAGAAATCCAGTAAGCAACAATGATCTTCCTTTGCAATTTGGAGATAATAATAGTACTTATATCATAGGGTTGTCGTGACAATTAAATGCATTTATATATGCAAAACATTTATAACAATGCTTGGCACATAGCATGTGCAATATAAGGCTTCCTTTGCAATTTGGAGATAATAATAGTACTTATATCATAGGGTTGTCGTGACAATTAAACGCATTTATATATGCAAAACATTTATAACAATGCTTGGCACATAGCATGTGCAATATAAGTTTTGGCTGTTTACTACTGTTCTCATCCAGTCTGCTGGAGAGGAGTGTGTGGAAAGGCTGAAAGTTTCTAAGGATAAGACTCTGGTTTCAATGAGGGGACTGATACATTAATCAAGATCAGAGGCAAAATTCCAGTGGATAAATTAGACAAAGTGTCCAGGGTTGGGAGTAACACACATACCCTATGACTTCCTAACTATATGGCAGGTTTTGTGAAGACAGGCTCCATGTCTTCAAAGCTTTACCCTCAGCACCCAATAAAGAGTCTGGCACATAGTGGGTACTCAGTAAATGTTTGCTGAATGAATGACCGAATGAAATGAATGTGTAGGTTCTCAGTGTTTCCTCCAGGCACAGTAGATCCTATACTAACAGAAAAATATTTCCAGACCTCACTCCTAGAATGTCTAGCTCTTGTAGGATTGTTCAGAAAACTCCTGCCAAACTTTAGGCTAAAGGCATCACTGCCTCCAGGTGACAGGACATGTGGAAGGTGGGGAACACAAAAGTTCTCACCTTTCTGACGTTCTTGCATGTCATCGCTCTTTAGGGTTTTGGAAATCTCTGCTATGAATTTTAGTTTAGAAAGAAGTTTTTTTATTTTTCTACTCTGAAATCAGGTGACTCAACCCTGTTTAGATTAGATGCCATACTGAGTGGCTCAGAGTAGCCTCAGTTTATTTTTTGGTTTGTCATAGCCTCTGGTTCATCCAAAAAGTCTCTTTGCATATATAGATATCTCCTTGTATAAGAATATTTCTAGAAAAAAGGATGTATTTATTTTCCCCCTCCCCAAAGGCACATTTTAGTTCTCTTACCATTTCTTAATGGCTTCTCAGCACTATGTTGTTTCTGTCCCATGGGATTAAACCTGTCAACCCAACCAAGACTCGTTAAACTAGGGGAAGAACCAGGTGGAAAATGGTCAATCAGAGTCTATCTCTAAGAAAACTTAAATATGCTCACCAATAGCCTCTGAAAATCACTTCAGAAGTGAAGATATGTAAACACACATGCATGCACACACACACACGCACCCCACACGTTGCCTGGACTTCTATCAGCATTCAAGTTTTTCGTTCCATTCTCTTACGTCCTTTAAATAATTCTAGGTTTTGGCTCAAGTTAGGTAGAGATTTGT
>NW_007731704.1:22077-23129 GCF_000696425.1 Galeopterus variegatus
TTGACTTCCCCCTGGGAAGCCTGCCTCATCCTGTTCCTCTCGCTCTCACCTGCCCCATGCCCTACCTCTCACACATCCCTTTGTCTTTCCTGATCTGTTTGGTCTCTATCAGCACACCTTCCACGTATACATTAACAATCGGTTTCCAAACTTATTTAAACATTTTGGCTTCATCTATTATGCTGAGCTGATATCAGGAAGCCATCTAAGAAGCCTTTCCTCCAGCTAGTAATTTGTTCCTCCCCACCCGCATCCTCACCAAGACTGCAGACAGACTTCCTTTTCCTGTTTTAATGTGCCCCTGCTTTGAGACATTTGCTTCTAACCATAACTGAATGGCTATATTGGTCTAATTTTCCCAGTGAAAGCAATTATAAAAGCTGGAGAAGATAAATAAAGCAAGCGTTTGAAGACATTTGGGAGTAACCAGCACAGAAAGAACATGCGCTCTCACTTCTGAGAGGAGAGAAGCAACTGATGTGCCACATTCATCCAGAGTTAATTTTTCCTTGAAAGCACTTTCCAGTATCAGCACAAGGGATTAATTCTCTGCAGAAAGCAGCAGTTTCGCTGGGCCGAGCAACGGACGTCTGAATTCAGAATTTTTAAAGCAGATAGGACTAGAGTGGCAAAATCTTTGGGGGGGAGAAAATCACAGAGAAATGAGCTTTTATAACTGTTCACAATCTCCCCTTGAACTATGTAGGGGGAGACTCCAAGCTACCCAGCAAAAACAGCAACTGAAAACTTAAATTGCTGAGTCGATATTTCAGTAGCCACGCAGTGCTAGAGGGACAGACGTTGAAGTCCAATTTCTGCCACTTTGGATCAGCTCTGGCAGACACACCAGACTTTCAGTAGAGATCCCAGAAGGGCCATGCCATAGGAATAAGGCAAAATCGAAATAGACCAGCACCTAATAAAGACAAAAACAACCATTGATAGGATCAAGGTGATCTGCTGGTAGTCTACAGACCAGCCAAAAATATTTAACTGTTTTTAGGGAAAATGACGTCATTCACTGCCCTCTCCCAATTTTTCATATAGAATGT
>NW_007731704.1:24220-25808 GCF_000696425.1 Galeopterus variegatus
CTGGCCCTCAACATTCTAGAGTATTGGGATTCACCTGTATTTCCTCCTTTGATGTTCAAATTCAGGGCCACTATGACTTTGTAGTTTCATGTTTTGATAATCAGTTTCTCCTGTCTATCTACCATCACTATCCTTTGGTAGTGACTCTTCTATTTTATAATTCTGCTGTTTTAAGAAAATATAGTTTTGTTGGGTAGTTTTCCTCTTTAAAAATAATTCCTGTTTATTATGACAATTTAATTCATGCTCTCACTTCCTAGATATAGTCATTGTTAATGTTTTGATTTATTTTAGTCTTTTTTTCTGCTTGTATTACATTATATAATAGGCAGGTATTTCTTACAGAATTTTGACCTTATTTTTGTAACCAATTTTTTTGTTAAAAATATATGAACACTTTCTTATGTCATTAAATATTCTTATACAATATTATTTTAATAATATCAATGGTAAAAATTACATCATCTTAGCTCTATTTTTGGATTTTTTCTCCAATTTTTCTAATAGGAATATCTTTCTATACAAATCCTTAAATCCTTAACTAGATGAATGATTATTTCATCAGGATAAATTCATAGAAATGAAATTTCTGAATAGGGAGGCGATTTTAAACAAAAACATTTTCATACAGATTGCTGAATATGTCTCCAAAAAGGTGATACCAATTTATAATCCCATCTGTTTTTTTTTTTATTTGTTAAGTTCTTGCCCTGAATTTTTTCTCATTACAAAGTTCTACATCGATTTTCATTATTTTCTACTTAAAATAATTAGATGAGAAAAGTGAAGTGATATTAAAATAGCAAATAGGAAAACATATTTTTTGGTCACTTACTGCTTTTGGATGTCTTTGTGAGGGTATTACAAGGAATCAGACATTTTCCAGGTTCGATTACCACAGTTCAGCATTCAGTCTTTTAGGGTCAGTTCTTGGTGATCCGTTCAGATACTGAAAAATGTGAGAGCTCATGTGAATGTGGGGAAGATAAATGTCAAAGATGCATTTTTCCTCCTGTGGTTTTTCCACAGAACTTCGTGGGTCAAAAGCTGCAGTTCTCTGCAGTTACCACTAAGTGTCAGGCAGGGAATAGTCTATTGCACGTTTTGGTTTTTTCTTCAGACTTGAAGGCTCTTTTACATGGAAATGTTGAATTAAAAAAATCACATTAAATAAGCACAGAGTGAACACTCTGTTCCATTTCTCTTTAGACGTTGAGAAGAAAACAATCATCTGAAGCTTTTCTTTCTAAACTAAATAAAAATGTAAGCTTTGATTCACAAAATACCTGTCTTAAGCTTTGTTTCCCCATATTCAGTTACTTGGAGTTTTAACAATTTTTCCATGATAAGTCTTCACTGCAGTATTTACATTTACAAGAAAGACACTACAATAGATTGCTGATTCCTGGCTGAATACAAATCAAAGCCCAAACACTACAAATTAATAAATTTTCTAAAAATAAAATAGTCATTTAACTCCAATTATACATTTAAAAGGTCTAAATAAAAACTCCCTGCTTATCACCACACAGGATTTCCCTATTAAATTTTGTCAAAAAGCCTTGTCAGGACGCCCATAAAGAAACAC
>NW_007731704.1:26630-37462 GCF_000696425.1 Galeopterus variegatus
CACAGGATTTCCCTATTAAATTTTGTCAAAAAGCCTTGTCAGGACGCCCATAAAGAAACACGATTCAAATTTAAAAAGCATGATTCAAATAAAAAAAAAAAAAATGGCTCAACATAGTACTGAAGTTAACAATTTCATAAGTAACTTTTTCTGGGAATGTGTGGACCCCCAAAGTATTTACTGCTGCTTAGAATTATTTTCTACCCAGATCAACTCTGAATTTCAAATTGGAGAGGTTTACAATTATTGTGAAAAATTCATTCTTTTAGAGACATTCAGAGAAATAAAAACACTTTGACCGAAGAGCCAAACAGCCTGCGGACTTAAAAGCATTCTCCTATTTCTGTTTGACTTTGCAACATATGCAGTTCTATTTCAAGGTTTACTTTCATTATGGATTGAATTGTGTCTACCCCAAAAAAGATATGTTGAAGTACTAACCTCCAGTACCTCAGAATGTGACCTCATTTAGAAGTAAGGTCACTGTGGATATAGTTAGTTCAGATGAGGTCATACTGCAGTAGGGTGGACCCTTAATCTGGTGTGACTGGTGTTCTTATCAGAAGATGGGCAGGTGAAGACAGAGACACACGGGAGAACACCATGTGCGGATGAAGGCAGAGACTGGAGTCATGCAGCTACAAACCAAAGATTGCCAGCAACCAGAAGCTGGGAAGAGGCATGAAAGAGTGTTTCGGAGGGAGCAGGGCCCTGCTGACACCTCAATTTTGGAATTCTAGCTTCCAGGAATGAGATAATAAATTTCTGTTGTTTTAAGCCACCCAGTTTGTGCTACTTTGTCATGGCAGCCCTAGGAAACAAATAAAACTTCCTTTAAAGCAATGAAGTTCATTAAAACTGCTTTAAGATATACCCATTCATGAGTTGGGGAAGTAATTCAAGATTTTGCTGAGATTAATGATTCACCAAGTATAATATACACATCTAGTATATTCAGTATTTTACTACTAGTGCTGAAAAACATTCTTTCCAATGTGTTAATGAATTCGTTTTGTCATGACGTAACTTTGTACCCTCGCGGATCACCTTGCTATGGCAGGTGGGGGAGTCAACCACTCTAGAGAGGTCACACCGGGGGTGGGTGTCCATCTGGTGCCTCTTTAGGTTGGCCTGTCTACATGCTAACACTTCTCTGAAGACAGCCAAGCCCTTCTGAAGGGCTCATAAGGCCTGTTTTGAAGTCTGAGAAGAGCCCAGAGTAAGTGAGCTGCTGGGACTATGTCATATGCATAACACAATATGTCCAGCAGAATTTGGACTTAGAAGATGCCTTGTAAATATCTGCTGAGTGCAACTTAAAAATAACTTAATTAGGAAGATATTTCACTGAGGTAAAACATCATTTTAATTTATTCACTATATATTGATTGAGTATTATGAAAATATTTTCAGCCAAAAAAAAGGCGCTATTTTATTTATCTTATTTTATTATTATTTTTTGGCAGCTGGCCAGTATGGGGATCAGAACCCTTGCCTTTGGTGCTATAACACTGTGCTCTAAAGGAAGGCCATATTTGCCCAACACATACTTGATAATTTGCTGTCTAAAATTAGTTGTGAGGTACAATTTAAGAGTGGGATTTTCATCATTATTTTAGGTGTATAGAAATGACTGTTATTATTGCACAGTGTCCTTGTAGTCTATGTGTCTTCAAAATGCTCACACTGAAGAAGAATTCCAATAAGACCCCATTTTCTAAACCCCAAATTGTAAAATCTTAGCCAGAAAAAAGAGTATATCCTCTTAGAAATGACTGTTATTATTGCACAGTGTCCTTGTAGTCTATGTGTCTTCAAAATGCTCACATTGAAGAAGAATTCCAATAAGACCCCATTTTCTAAACCCCAAATTGTAAAATCTTAGCCAGAAAAAAGAGTATATCCTCTACCCTGTGCTGTGAAGACGAAACACAACTCCCAGTTCTTTCTCTAGTGGGAAGGTTGTAGGCTTGAAAGATCTGGAATTTTTTTCAAAAGACCCAAGTAATCCAAATTATCACCTTCATCACCAAAGCAGCCACGTGTGGTGGGCTCGCAGGGTGCTACGACCAGAGTGACTGTCACAGTTGCCTCTCCCCACAGCCCAGTGGCCAAGCTCACCCACGTCTGATGACTGCGTCAGTGCTACAGTGGGGACTTCAGCAGTCATGCCGACCCCAGAGCCTGTGAGTGTTTATTGTGCACCTGCTGTGTGCTGAAAATACCAAGGTGAACAGGACAGAGGACACACGAGTCTAGCAAGTCTGTCCGTTGCAGTATAGATCCATGTGTCCCTCTCTCAAGGTTTTCTCTTTCTCTCAGTAAGCTGTCTCTTGCTTCCAATGCATCAGCAGCAATGTTACTAATTTGAGTGGTTTACGAAGTTAAAATATCAGGTGCTATGGGAACGTCATTGTGGGCTTCTGAAGAGCTGGTGGCAGCAAACCTTGGATCTAAGTTGTTCAGACTACATAGTTCATTCACAAAGCAGCAGCACCGTCTGACTCATATTTTGCACATATCATTTCACTTCCAAATGTCATGCACTATTTTTTCTAAACTGTAAAGTAGTTAACAACACACTAAAAACCCTTCAGATGTGTTGCAGTTGAGGTATGCTTGTGCACATAAACTGCAGCTGCAGCTTACTTGCTTGTCGTGTGTTTCACAAGCATGGTTGTTGGAGCTGCAGCTCACGAAAACTGACCTTAGCACTGAAAGGCTCACATGCACGTTTCCTCACAATAGGTCTTTGTACAGTGTACAAAGTTATATGATTGCTTTTTTCACAATTGGCAGGCAGGCAGGGATTCTGCTCTTGTTTAGGCCACTTTTAAACCTGAACTTGCCTTCACGTTTTCAATGCCTGTGCCTGCTTTTTCATTTGAGCTCAAATCAAACCAAGCAGGTGTGTCTGCTGCTCTTAGAAAAGCATTTCTAACCACGCAATGCACACTTTGTTCATGGGAACAGCATCATGCTCAAAAAGAGGTTTTGGCTTTGGCTGAGACATGTCTACATTTTTATTGGAGAACCAAAAATTGAATAATTTTTGTTCTGTAAACTAACTTTGGTCCATAGTTTGTTTGCCAGACACTCCTGGTGGAATTGACCTGGCTCTGCCCAGTGTCCCTTCTTTCCCTTGATCCGCTGCCTTTCTCCTCTTTAGGGTAGTATTCAGTTTGGGGATCTCTGCATTAGTAATGTGATGATTATGCATGATCAGCAGAAAGAGACCCATTTAAAATCTGTAGAAATATGTCAGAAACTTGGATGAGTTTTCCGGAAAATCCCAATTGTGAATGACACCTTCATGCCTTCCCAGGATCTGTCCTGTTCCCATTAGCATTCATGCCTCCACTGTGCTAATTTACCAGCATTCAGCCATAGCAGCACCTGACTCTTGAAATTTTGCCCCAAGTTACAAATAGAGAAGGGAAAATTTTGTTCACTGAAGATCATGAAAAGATGTAGGGTTAGTGAACTCATTTTGCTCTTAGCGTCACCAAATTTAGGACTAAGAACAGCAATTTCCTAATGATTTACTACATGTATTGAAGAACATTTTCAAGTCAAAAAACCGTCTGATCCATCTTTAATGCAAAGTTCTTAATGCAAGGCCGAGCGTGCTCTGGCACTCTCCCTGTGACTGACTGACCACCCCACAACTGTTTGCCTGAGGTTGCCAAGAAGGTTTGGCACGCGTGTCCTCAATTAACAGATTGGATAGTTGCTAATTATCTGGATGAGAGATTTGGCTCCCTGAGCTTGCCTTTTCCTGCAAACAGGAAGAAAAGATTCCACCATAGCATTCTGAATTATTGGAATTTGTCCCTTGTGGCCTACCACAATGTCACACCGACCTTTTCTCACAAGTAACTTTCCAGGTGAATTTAGAGTTTGGAAAATTAACCAGATAGATTAAAAAAAAAAGAAACAGTATTAAAAGAATTCTAAGTCTGAATGCTCTAATTGTGATAATGACTTTAGCAAAGCATATTTTGAGAAACGTTATTTTCAGGACATTTAATGATCTCCATGGTTAACTACTGAAAATCTGTTGGTAGACTGCTCAACAGGTGGATTGTCGATGACAAATTGTTTGTCTAAACTGGCTTCCTTTGCCACCCAATATGTGCTGGTGCCTAACTATGTCAGGGCCCAACCTCATCAGCAATACAAACTCATTTCACATTAGCTAAACAAAATTGCACCACAAAAGGGAAATTTTTAGCCATAATACAGAATACACTGCACATAAATAAACATCCAAAAGCTAATTAGAAATCCCATTTAAATTCTTACTCCAGATTATTTTAAAAATCTATAATTCATTTTGTTGGTAAATAAAGTGATGAACATCATCCTTTGATGACCGAAAATCTGGTTGAATGCCAGACTTCAACCTCAAAATTAATTTTGATTATAGGCTATCACAGTTGTGTTAGAAGATACATAGTTAGACCAACTATATACCAATTTCAATCTTTAAAAGTTTTTTTGTGACATAAAATGGGCAAAAAGAAAATAAGAACGACAACAAAAATAAAACAGCAAAAACTAGCTAGAATATTAATTCTTCAGTGAAACTTTCCAGGATTGAAAATGGCTCTCCCACTTCCTAGCCGTGGACCAGGGGCAATTGATTAGGTCTCTGTGCTTGAATAGCTTCATCTGTAAACTGATAAGGCCACTTATCATTGTAATAATCATCGCCTGAGGTTTGTTTGAGGATTCAGTGAGTGAAGTACTTGGTTCAGTGCCTGACACAGCACACATGTGTTAACGCCAATAAATGTTAACCATTAGTAATGAGCAACATTTCAGTCATTTTATTCATTTATTTTAAGTTTTAAACATACGAAAAAGTTGCCCAATGCTAAGTAACTTTAATTTTAAAAACTACTTTAAAGGGGCTGGTTGCTGGAGACTTCAGTTTCTAGAGGTGAAAATATTATTATTTAGTTTTGATGAACTGTCCGAGATAAGACTCTTATTTAGACAAATAGGTCTTCCTGGGTGACACTGAGAGGCTGTGGCCTGGGTGAACACATGTTCTGCTAACAGAGGTAAACGGTGTACATCATCGTCTGTGGCTTCCATGGCAGAAAAAAAAAAATGATTGCTCTGAAAAATTTAAGGTTTTGTTTGAGATTCTGGCACCCCATACCAGCTAAAAATCCTAGATCTGGAAAACATATTTGGGACAATTGTTTTTGCCTTTTCTAGGCTCTACAGTCTGCCTTCAGCTGGTGGGTGGAAAGGGGTGGTGAGTAGGGAGAGGACTGTCTCAAGGCTTGGGGCAAATGACAGGGGGAGGTCTGGCCCTATTGTTTTTGCCTTTTCTAGGCTCTACAGTCTGCCTTCAGCTGGTGGGTGGAAAGGGGTGGTGGGTAGGGAGAGGACTGTCTCAAGGCTTGGGGCAAATGACAGGGGGAGGTCTGGCCCTGAGACAGGTGCTCAAGTCTCTCTTACCTAGCACCTAGAGAGATCAGTGCTCGGGACAGCAGTAGGCTTTGGAGGGACACTTGTTTCATATTTCCCCAAATGTTCAGGTTTAAGATAACAGTGATAGCAGTGCGGAAAGAGATCTTTTGGTGAACCAACTATACAGGAGCCAACAGAAGTCCAGAGAGGTGAAGGGGCTTGCTAAGTTCACCCAGGTACCCATGATAAGGTAGTACCAAAGCGCTGGTTTCACGACTTAGCATCAAATATTCCTTCAATTTTCTTCCATGTAATTTCAGAAACATAGCTAGAGCTGTAGTGGTGCTTGTCTTGAGTCTTGCAACACTTGTCATTGGACTGTGTCTTGTTCTTCAGTGGGGATGTGCATGTGTCTGGGTACAAGCTACCTGGTAGAGTGCAGCTTCAGAGAAACAAGCCAAGAACCATGATTGACAGTGTGTGGAGCACAAAATATGCTTTAGTCCACACCTGCTCTCTAGTTATACCACTTCTATTTCTGTGTATTGACAAAAGCAGAGGACACCAAAGAAAGCTTTCTGGACAATTAGCAAGTCACCCAGTATATAGGAGGACAGTTTGGAGCCTGTCTCTCTATAATTAGGGGAGGCAAAGGTGTTTCCAACGTTTCTTCATGAGTTATGGAAATGAATATCTTGAGCTTTCCCCTCTAGCGAAGACTGTCTGTTAATACCAAAACTACTTTCAGATTTATTGTGACAAGTGATACAGTACTATGTTCAAGGAAGAATTTTGGGATGCGTGCCTTGGAAACTTTTTTTTGTTGCCCATCTGTTTTGCTTGTCGCAATTCCTGTTTGTTTAAGATGTATGTGTGCCAGAAATGTGGAGCGAGTGTGTGTAGCGACAAGTGCTATCGAGCCATTTTCACACTGGACTTATGGAAAGCATGTGCTGCCCATCTGTGAAGTTCTCATTTTATGCAAATTTAGAAAATATATTCTTATGTCACGTTGCCTTAATGCCCAGGGGTAGATTGGAACATACACAAGTAGGGGAGAGATGTGGAGGAAATAACCTCACACCCAGTGACAGGATGGCCTTGTCGCGACTCACAGGTCTGAGATGTATGTTATTTGTCAAAAGGTGGAAGGCTGGGGGGAGATTTTGTCTCCCAAAGTGTTGCCTGCAGTGAAACAGTATGTGTTTAAGATCAATTTTTAATCCATGAATGAGACTGTAAGAGCCCCTATCTCAAGAAGCTTTGCATGGTAGAAAGTACATCGTTGGCTGTGGGTCTTTCTTATCTTCTGGAACATTCTGTGCCAATGGCCTCAGATATGCTCTGAGTTCTAAAGTAGAACATTTTAAAGGAGGACATCAGTGTGTTGTCAGGTCAGTAAATATTTCTGGACCTTTGAGACTATAACTGGCGTCCCATTTACCTGTATGTACCACTTACTCAATAAGCATGAGAGACTGAAGTCACTATAAATAGATGGGGAAAGAGACTGCTCTGAAACAAAGCCCTGAGAAGGTGATGTGGATTAGAGGAGCCGCCTAAAATTCTGACTGCTTCCTGGGCTGTCCTGAGACCAAGATGGGTGAAGGGTCTAATATGCTAAGAATACTTGCTTTGTTAGTGTCCCCACAATCAGAAGGTGGGAACCACTGACCTGTCATGTCAGCATGACTGTACATGCTTCAAATTGATCTAAATCTAGTCTCTGTCTTCAAGAAAATAACACAATATAAAGCTGAATACAAATGAAATTTGAATATGACTAAGACAGTGAGGACTCTAAGAAACAAATGGTGAAGGGGTCTCAGAAAAGGAGCCAAAATGATGATGTAGGTTTCCTGGCGTTCTGGCTGCACAGAGCTGGTACTCTAAGCTCAGAGAAGGGCTCGGCATAGAGCGGAGTGGGCCTCAGGAGGTGAGGCTTGTACAGTCACACAGGGCTCTGTGCTTCTGTAGGGGCCAAAGAAACTTTTTCACCCCTGAAGTTTTATTAATAGAAATCACTGACAAATTTAGATGAATATGAAGAAAATGCATAACATATTTTATTATTTAATGTGCTGGGAGAAGGCAAAGCATGGGGGAATCACAAAAGAATAATGTCCTAATTTTCCATTGGGGTATAGAGCTTATATGCACATCTTCCTAGGGAAGGGGGAGACAGGGTGTAGGACTAAATGATATTTAAGGGAGTGCAATGGGCCTGGAGAACGTCCATTGGGGTATAGAGCTTATATGCACATCTTCCTAGGGAAGGGGGAGACAGGGTGTAGGAGTAAATGATATTTAAGGGAGTGCAATGGGCCTGGAGAACGTACAATGGCCTGGGACAAAGTCTATTTGGCTCACAGAGCAGACAATGGCTGGTAAATGATTCTCTTCAAAATACCGAATGGGACCAAAATAGAAGACAACAGTTTGTGACAAAACTTTGTCCAGTTGTGTTGACAGACTCCAGTCTTCTTTCCTGTGATATGAGTTAAGTTAACGAAAACTCAGGGAAAGACCAGAGGTAATTGTCTTCTTCTTTGGCAGGTCTGGACCTTAGGCAGATTAGGGACCAGCTTCATACTGTGCTTTGGTGAGTGGCAGAGAATGGGGGGTAGGGGGGAGTCAGAGAGACCTTGAGGTTGCTTCTTTATTACAGCATGTCAAAGCACCAAACTTTTGGGTAGCAGCTTTCTGCACCCCAACACTTAGAAGGGTCCTGATTTTGGTTTAGTGCTCTGATGTCATCTTGAAGTTCTTAAAATTTTTTTTTTTTTTTTTGTCTTTTTTCATGACCGGCAACAGATCGCAACCCTCAGTGTTGCGCCCTCACCTCGCTCAGCCAGTGAGCGGCTGGTCTGCATGTGGGATCCGAACCCTCGGCGGGAGCGCCGCCACGCTGCCAAGCGGCGCACTGTAGCAGTGCGCCACCGGGCCGGCCCTGAAGTTCTTAAAATTTTTAAACAGGTTGCCCAACATTTTCATTTTGCTCTGGGTCTCCCAAATTATGGATCTGGTCCTGTTGAAGACAAGCACAAGCAAATACTTGCAAATTCAGGAAAAGAAGGAGAGTGGAGGCTGTAAGGTCAAACCTGATGAACAGAGAAGAGGGCCAAATGTGACCAAGGGTCTGCTTGTCCTGTGCTCCCTCATCAGTGATCCACATCCTCTGATACACCATGGGGCCCTGGAGGTTGCAGCCATGCCCTTCCTATGTGGGCTTCTTGGGGCTCATCCTCACAATCAGACTCCTCCTAGTCACTCCCAGCCTGGCCTTTGATCCCCATCCATTCTGCTGCTTGTAATTGTCTGGACTTCTTAACAAGATCCCCTCCATTAAATGTTGCCCCACTGATGTGAGCTTCTGCAGGGAACCTCATGTAGAGAAGACTCATTTTCTGCAGCCACCCTTTCCCTTTAGTCTCCACCACTTTACCTTCAGTTTAGCTACATGACTTAAGGCTGGGTAAATGATTTTCTTCTGAAGTTCAAGAGTAAGAACTCAAGGAAACTTTCAAAGGGACTTGTCTTGTGGTCACATTCCAGCCCCTAACCTGTCTCTCCTACCCTTAGGTTCCCAATCTTTCCTTCTTTTGATTTATCATAAAAATTTCCTCCCAGTAATGGGAAACCTCATCCCCTCTTGCAAGGGTTGTTCTCGCTCAGGATTTATGCCTCATTCCTATTAGTACATTACACAAGTCTGAGACATTTGGTCTGGGCATTCATTTCAGCAGCTCATCAGCAATGGACAGTGATGCATCACCTTCAAAGAAAAGTTGATAGTCCAGGGCGATTCTAGATCCTCCCAAGCCAGTCTTCCTAAGACTTCCTCACTGGTATGAATTTCTAGCCACTTTTTTCTTCCAGTAGTGAGTAGCTGTTTAACCAGATGTGTTCACCTATACACCAGGAACAAATATTAGTTCTCAAGACAGTATATTCTAAACTCCTAAGAGTTAAAAAAATATTCTGACTCCTTGCCCCATAATTTGCAAGGTGCCTTTCTCAAAACAGAGTCCATATTTTGCATTTGTGTGCAGTATATGTTTGCTTTCTTTTATCCATTCAAACACTTCGTCTTTTATTCATTCTAACCATTCTCTTTCAGGCCTACCAGGAATAAAGAAGAGTCAGTCCATCTGTTACTCAGTCTGCCTGTCAACAAATATTTATTTGTTGTCATAGATGCTGGGGCTAAAACTATGAACAAGTCAAACAGAGTCCTGCCCTCTAGAAACTTAAATTTATGTGTTAGAAAGATGAAATAAACATATTAAAAGATAAATATAAAAAGAAAATGTCAGGTACATTTAAATGCTTTCTAGAATATAAAATATGGCAATGTTGCAGCAGGTGATTGGGTTGTGGCTTTAGCTCAGGTGGTCAACAATGGCCACCCAGAGAAGGTGGCATTTGAATTAAGACATGAAACCTGATAAAGAGGAACCATGTGATGGTAAGAAAAACAACATTCTAAGTAGGAGGAATAGCTAATGCAAAGTCCTTGAGCTAGGAGTAGGCTTGGCAAGGATGAAGAACAGAAAGACCAGTGTGATGGATCCTCATCAATGAGATGAGGAGGTGAGGAGAAGAAGAGGTGTCAGGAGGCATCTAGGAGCCGCAGCAGACAGGTCTCTAGTCTGTGGGAATCCATTTGGTCTTCGTTCCAGTTGCAATGGGAAATCACTGGAGGTGTAAAGGAGGTAAGTGGCATAATCTATTTGAAGTTTTAGCGAGATTGCTCTGGCAGCTGTGTAGAGGATGGACCATGGGCCATGGAAGGGCAAGACAGAAGGCAGGAAGACCAGCCAGGAAGCTAGAGAGAGATCATGGAAACTGGAATCCTGGTCGTAGCCATGGAGGTGGTAAAAGTGATCAGATCTGGGAATTTGTGTTGGAGGCTAGAGTCAACAGAACTTGTTGGTGGGGTCGACGTGGTGTGTGAGGGAATTAAAAGAATCAAGGGTTATTTCTAGGGTTGTGGCCTGTGTAACTAATGGATGCTGGTGCTCTTTATCCAGCTCGGGGTGGTAGGTGGTCGGGGGTGGGGTAGGATGGAAAATTCAATAGTTCTGTTTAGGTGGTTAAGTCTGGTATGCTTATTCATAAGCCAGTGGAGGTGTGATGTAGGCAGTTAGACACAAGGATCCAGAACTCAGAACATCTACAAGCTGATGAGTTGAAGTATCCCAAAATTGACCTTAATATCCTCTTCCTTTGCTACACAATGACCCAAACACAGCTTCAAGATTACCCCTCATAACAACTCAATTAAATTATTAGCCAATGTCCTCTTCTATTTGTCTAGGGAGGGAGATGGAAAGGGTCACTTTATCCTTCCACTTCCACTTATTCCACTTTTACATGATAAATAGGTCACGAGGTGACAACAG
>NW_007731704.1:39244-41198 GCF_000696425.1 Galeopterus variegatus
AATTTCTAAAGCCAAGCTCCTATTTTATTCTACAAAACTATTTATGACCTCAGAATGGTACCACGTCCTATCTGTTTAAGCCAATGCCCTGGGAATAATCCTTGATTCTTCCATTTTCCAACATTTAGTCCATCAGCAAGTCCCATAGGCTTTACTTAAAATCTCTCAAATGCGTCCATTGCTCTCTATCTTTATTCTCATGTCTCTAGTCCAAGCTGCTGTCATCTCTGGCCTGAACTTTTGAAAACTCCTAACTGATCTCCCTGCATCCACTCGTGCCCACCACCTAATCCATTTTCCACACAACAGAGTGATTATGATCAACCACACCTCAGTTTCCTCATCTGCAAAATGGTAAGAATAATAGCACCTATCTCGTGAGGTTCTTGTGAGGATTACACAAGAGAATGAAGATTCAGCACTTAGAACATGTTCATTGTTATTGTTACCATAATTAAACTCTTAAACAGCCTTCCCCTTTTCATCTTGCCCTCTCTAATCCCCCTATTATATATAGCTAGAGAAGTTGTTCTACAGTGTAAACCTGATCCTGCCATTTCCAAAGTTTCCCATTGCCTCCAAGATAAACTAAAATTTCCTAGCCTGACCTACATGGCTCTTTCTGATATCTCCCTTGCCTACCTCACCTACCTCACCTTTTGTCTCTGTTCCTATTACCTGTTCCTACTTCATGCCTGCACACGGGCACACACATACAAACCTGTACCACTCAGCANTTGTCTAGGGAGGGAGATGGAAAGGGTCACTTTATCCTTCCACTTCCACTTATTCCACTTTTACATGATAAATAGGTCACGAGGTGACAACAGTGAGCTGGGGAACAGCCCAAGGTAGAAGTGAACGTGAGGATACAAAGGAGCAGTCGGAGGAGCCACACTTGGTTGAATGTTGTTAATTGACGTGTCCTGACTCTCCTTCCAGCCTGCTAAGTTTGGCTGAGGATGGACCTGCTGCCTGTGAGTGGGTCAAATAGTAGCTCAGTACCTGACACATACCAGGAGCTCAGTGTACATCTGTGAAATCGATGGCATGCCTGAAACAAACAAACAAACAGAACTCTTCAAGTTGAGTATAAGGTAAGTTATCTAGCGTCACTCAGACTGTAGAAAGGTCATATTAACAGTTTCTGTATCCGTAAGTGTAAGTTTGCTGCTACAGTTGTTCATATTATTCATTATTGGTTCACCTGGTATGCAGCACATGTCATAGTCTCGGGGGGAGTGGGGAGAGCAAGCGAGTGTGCACTGGTAAAAGAGGAGGTAAATGAGTCTGCCTCTGTTACTTATGACAAAATACATGGAACTAGGTATTTTATAAAGAAAACAAACTTTATTGCTTACAGTTTCTGAGGCTGGATAGTCCAAAGTCCTGGGAACACATCTGGTGATGGCAACAGTGTCCCTTCACATGACAAGATGGTGGAAGCATAGAGCGCAGAGAGACTAACCTCCTCATTCACTCTCTTTAAAGCCCTCAGAACAAAGCCCCTGACCACCATTTTTGACCCATTAATTATGCCTTACTTCTGCAGTCTCATCACCTCTTCAAGGCCCCATCTTTCAATTACCATGATAGGATTCCCAGCCCTCAGCAGTTACTGTGGGGACTGAAGCTCCAATGAGGTTGGGGGGAGGGGGTGGAAGAGAGGATCCAATCTACAGAAGGAGGGAGCACTTTTTTTTTTTTGCACTTCTCAGGAAGGCTTTGCACTTGCATTTTTGAGAACCTTCACCACATCTCCCCACAAGGAGCTGGTTAGGTATATCTGTATTAAACATAAGGCTGAAACAATGGACAGAAGAAGGGTATACTTTTTGTTCACAGAATAAATATCATGTGTTGGTAGAAGTAAGTCTAGCCTCCACAGCACAAAATTTCTAAAGCCAAGCTCCTATTTTATTCTACAAAACTATTTATGACCTCAGAATGGTAC
>NW_007731704.1:42555-49028 GCF_000696425.1 Galeopterus variegatus
TGGATAACTCCTACTCAGCATTTAGGACTTCCTGGTTACATCCGGCTTTCTCTAAACCCAATAAGGCTGACTTAGGTTTACCTTTGGTGTGTTCCTATAACATCCATTAACATAACAGCTATGATAGAACTTACAACAGGATATGAAAATGGAAATCTTAGCTGCTGCCAAAGAAAACAGAAATAGCATCCCAAAGGAGATCTAGAACATAAGCCAAACTCAAAAGAAGGTAGTTGAAAAATGCTTACCTGACTTTTGAATCCCCTCACATATATCAGAAATATAAAAGAGTTAAGAATTAGAGATTAGAGAAGAATTGAGGAAATATTACCTTGTGAAGGGTTACTGTGTAAATTCAACCTTCTCTACCTAAAAAAGGAGAGACGGGAGTCAGCAGGAATAGTTGCCAGCAGAAAGCAGGTGATGAAGAAGCCATGTGCCCAAGTTCTAGAACCACGGTTCCAGGGTCTCATCTCATTACTCGCTTCGTGACTCTGAAAAAGTCACTAGGGTTTAACAGAACAAGGTTGATTTATATCATTTCAATCATCCTCCCAAGCTCTACAAGCATCCACAATGCTAAGGAGAAACTTAAGTCAACAGCTACCCCAACCAGAGGATTACATGACAAAGAAGAACTTACTGAGCTTTTTCACTTTGAGGGAGCGAAAGACAGAGTAGGAGCTTGAGTTCCCTTCCCTAGAAGCAAGAGACTTCGAACTGACTCCTCAGTTTGGAATATGTGGTAGCCAGATACGAATGTGCACACTTCTCTCCCCTTAGCAAATCTCCGTTCCAGTTATTCTGCACGGCTGCTCTAGCATGAGTAGCTCTTGCCCTCAAGCTATCTTTTTCTACCAGGAACTCCCTGTAAGGGGGTTGAATGGTGGACCCCAAAATGAAATATCTATTTTCTAAGCCCCAGAACTTGTGAATGTGACCTCATTTAGAAAAAGGGTCTTTGCAGATGTAATTAAGTTAGGGAACTCAAGATGAGATTATCCTGGATCAGCTAGGTGGGTGCTAAATCAAATGACAAATGTCCTTATAAGAGGAGAGACNAGCAAGAGACTTCGAACTGACTCCTCAGTTTGGAATATGTGGTAGCCAGATACGAATGTGCACACTTCTCTCCCCTTAGCAAATCTCCGTTCCAGTTATTCTGCACGGCTGTTCTAGCATGAGTAGCTCTTGCCCTCAAGCTATCTTTTTCTACCAGGAACTCCCTGTAAGGGGGTTGAATGGTGGACCCCAAAATGAAATATCTATTTTCTAACCCCCAGAACTTGTGAATGTGACCTCATTTAGAAAAAGGGTCTTTGCAGATGTAATTAAGTTAGGGAACTCAAGATGAGATTATCCTGGATCAGCTAGGTGGGTGCTAAATCAAATGACAAATGTCCTTATAAGAGGAGAGACACATAGAGAAGAGGAGAAGGCCATGTAAAGACAGAGGAGTAAAGAATGAAGCCACAAGCCAAGTAATGCCTGAAGCTACTGGAAGCTTGAAGGGGCAAGGGAGGATTCTCCCCAGAGCCTTGGCAGATGGCATGGCACTGCTGACTCCTCGATTACGGACTTCTGGCCTCTGGAATTTTGAGGGAATATATTTCTGTCATTGTAAGCCTCCCAGTTTGTGTAAATTTTTTACAGCTGTTGCAGGAAACTAACACACTCACTGTGATATCCTTCTGAGCAGTGCTTGTATTCTAGAATCATTTCTCAGTTTCTTGGTGGCATTACTTAAAGACCCAGCTATGCCATGTGATAAACCAAGGTTTATCTGCATGTTTTGATAATCGTGGATAGCATTTGCATTTCTCTAGAAACCTTCCCTCCTGAAGGAAAGTCACATAGGTTTTAAAAAAAATATTTGTATTTCAAAAGCATTTTTAGGAACACTGCAGGGTTCATCGACCAATTATCTCATTGGATAATTAGGCTTCCTTTTGGCTTTTGCTCACATACCACCTTCCTACTTCATTCCATGCTGATTAAAATTAAATCCTATCACTACCTCTTATTCTCCTTTGTCTTCTTTTCTTATTTTCTCCACAACATATGCTATTCTACTAATCCTTGAAGGATGAGTGAGACCACAAAAGGTAAAATTGAAAATTTGATAGCAAAGGACAGTTTCATCCAAGAAAAACTTGTGAACAAAGGAATGTAGGAACAAAAGTCCAGGTTTGTCCTGGAGCCAACATAAAAGGCCAGCTCTGTACTTTAAAGTTTCTATGTCACAGGATGTGTGCTGCCCGTGGCCAGGCCTTTGCTTCCTGTACATGAGAGGGCCAGTCGGTGGAGCCCTCTTGGCTCAGCTCTGATCGTCTCCAAACCAGAACATCAATGGCAGCCTGAAAATAACATAATATCATCTCTAGATGCAAAGTAAATAATGATTTGAGAAGTTTTTAATTTTTTATGTACAAGGGAAAAAGACAATGCATCAGCAGAGCGGACGATCACAGATGAACTTGCAACCTTCTCGGCCTGAGATCTCCTGATTTAATAGAAACTTGGTCTTCTAAGTACTCATGTGACAGGGGCAACTCTCACACCTGCCTGTGACAGCTCAGTGAAACTCAGGAGCCTGCGCTGTGCCCCCACGACTGCACGGGGCACACAGCTTGCCCAAAGAGAGGAAAATGAAAAATTTTAAGGCATAGAGTATGGATATTGTAAACCAAAATCAAGCCTTAGCCAAAGTATTTTTTCTTAGCACATTCCACCACAGCATAACTATTTTTGTGTATGTGGGGAGGTATATTTTGTATATCTGTGAAGTTCAAAATTTTGTCCTCAGGACTTTGACACAAAAGTTCAAGGCTGATAGTTAAATCAAAGTAAAAATAAATGAGTTTCTGTCATCTCTAATAAATATTTGGAGAGACACCACTAACTGTTCCTTGATAGTGCAACTCGGGAGTCCTTCCCTCTGTCCCCTGTTCCTCCATCCTACCCTATGAAGAAGAGTTCAGGTCATAGTGGAGCAGAAAGGCCCTGGGCTGGAGCCTCACACTCAGTGGGCCTGGCTCAAAGCCTGCATTGTTACTCTCAAGGCAGGTGCGTTTGGACAAGCCCTCAGCCTCTCCCAGCCTGTTTCCTCATCTCAAAACACTACTAATCTCACCTACTTCACAGACTGCTGTAACAATCCACTTTTACCATAAATATGGAAAAGGGTCAGTATTGCTTGGCAGACATATCCGATGATGACCAGCATTCAAATTCTGGCTTCACTTCGTACTAAAAGTGCAAACTTCTGCAAGTTGTTGAAAGTCCATTTTTCTCAACTGCAAAGTGGGGGTAATAACTGTGCCATCCTCATAGGGTTGTTGTAACGATTTAAAAAGTTCGTAAAGAGCTGATAGAACATGAGTAGATGAAACCAATACATATTATAATTACTATAGCAGTAGTTATATATTTTGGTTAAATAAATAGTTGTTCCATTTTTCTCAACTGCAAAGTGGGGGTAATAACTGTGCCATCCTCATAGGGTTGTTGTAAGGATTTAAAAAGTTCATAAAGAGCTGATAGAACATGAGTAGATGAAACCAATACATATTATAATTACTATAGCAGTAGTTATATTTTTTGGTTAAATAAATAGTTGCTATGACTGAGAATAAAGCTTGGCATGCAGAAGGTGCTCAAGAAATAATAGTGGATCAGTTAAATTTACAACTAACCACTCTCAGGAAAAAAATCACTTCTTCCCTTTAGTATTCCAGCAAGAATGAGGCCTCTACCTGTATCAAGGTACAATCTAGACAGGAGCAGGTCAGATGCCAGACAAACCAAGTGCACCATGCTGCCCCAGGATTTATGTTGGGAAATAAACGTATTGACGAGGCATGACATTGATAAAGCTTGACAGTTCTAGAAATGAAGTCCTAAAGAACCATACAAATTTTCTAAAAAAATGTGGGATTTAAAGGACTAATGTATAGCTCCTAACCTATAGTCAATTATTTTGATTCTCCCAATAACTCTATAGGTTGGCATTGTTATTTCTGTTTACATATGAGGAAACTGCACCTTAGCACATGAAAGCAAATGCTCTGGATTCAAATTCAGGCCTATCTTATTCCAGAACCCATAGAACTAACTAACCATTTGGCAGGATAAAGCCACGAACAAGACTAAGGCCCCTGCATTTACTAAGCTTACCAACACAGCTGGGGAAGTTAACACATATATAAACGGTGAAAGTTAAGATAGCTATGGAAATGTCCCATCTAAGAGTCTGATTGTAAATGGAGGTGTCTGCACAGAGGTTCACAGGAGCAGGGCCACACACGTGGGTGGGGATCTGGACAGGCTTTATTGAGGAAGAAATCTGTGAGCTGGTCCTAGTACAGACGTTTCGTTTGACTGGGTAGAACCAGGGACAGGGGATGGAAACAGAGACAGAATGTGGCACCAGGAGCCTGTGCATTCCCAGCTCTCCCAGCTGGTGGCTCTGTGATTGGGCAAGTTAACTATCCCTCAGCCCTTTTGTCTCCAAGGGGCTGTGAAGATTGAAGATCATGCAGTCCAGTTCTTAATAAATAGTGTTGTTATTATGATTTCTTCAGAGTGGGAGGAGTGACAGGCACAGTGTCCTAGTCAAGGCATACATAAGAATAGGAATAAAATAGAAGAAATATTGGAATAGTTAACCAGGAATGAAAGTTCATCCCTACAAATACACGTATGTGAGGGTGGAAACATGAACTCAGACATGTAACGAAACCAGAGACATATTTTATGAGTGACTTGGGGCTGGGCTGGGCTGGGGACCATTTTTACTTTTAGGAATAAATATGATTGCTTTACTAACTGCCTTCTTGATCCATATCTGGAGACCTTCCAGGACATGAAAAAGAAGCACCTTCTCCTATCATGAAATTCTTTAGTCAGACACTGGCCAACTCCCATGAAATGTGGGGTCTGGTCAAGGAGGCTGATCCCAGAAATGTGGCATATTTCTCACGACCACAGGACTAAAAAAAAAGCACTCCAAAACAAGCGGTAACCCAAAAAAACAACATATTGCCATCCTGCAAAAAAATCTAAGTGTGCTGAAAAAACAACAACATATGGCTGGGTGGGGTGTGACCAAAAGGAATATAGTTATCACGTTTTGAACATTCCTTTTACAGACTTGAGTGAAAAGAAATTTTCTAGGACAGAACATGGAGTAATCCCAAAGCCTGTCTTTTTTGAAAGCACAAATGGGGACAGGAAAAGCAAAGAAGGGTTTGTTCCAGGTGAGTTACAGCTGAGAACCAGGAATGGAATCTCACCCTTGACCCAAGAACAGGCTGCAAAGAACCGAAGCAGACAAAAGCAGAAGAGAAGAGGCCATGCTCGCTGCTTTGTAACCCGAGTGCTGTTGAGATTAAAACAGAGAGAGGAATGAAACGTACTTGAACATGCTCATTATCAACACCAAAGCCACGATAGACACTGATAATAGCTCTGGGGTGCCTTCATTATGAACCTAGAATCTGGGTTTCGTTTGAACAAAACAGAACCAGCTTCAAGTGCAGCACTCTGCTGGGGAGCTCAGTTATGTAACTGTTTCATAACTCGAGGTGAAGTCACACGGCCAGGCTGGAAGAGGACTGCGAAATGAGTTTTCAAACTTTGAGACTTCTGCTATGTATCTGAATCTGGTCTGTTTACCCACTAGTTACAGAAACCGAAAGTAACCTGCAGCTGAGCCCTCTCTGTGGATTGGTATCTACAAAGACCATTTATTCTTTCAGTAGGAAATGACGGAGTGTCTCCTCTGTGACAAGCCTGGAGAGAGAAAGATGCACGAGAGAGTCCTGCCCCCAGTGAACTCCCGGTCTAGTAGAGACAGAGTTGTATGAACCGAAAGGGTTCAGAGTATGCCACCCCAAAATATGCCACCCTGGCATAAGGATTATTTTAAGCTGAAGATATTTGAGACTCAACAAAAGCAGGAAGAGGCTTTCTCTGAACTCTATTTATCTGCCTATAGGCAGAGCCTACCAAAAGATGAACTCTTATAACAGGAAAGGACACCTAACAAACAGTTACACGACTGTCATATATCCCATCTACTCTCCTAGGGGCCCACTTAGTTTTCCAAAAAGTTATTTGCTTTTCCATAAGTGCCCGCCCCATTTCCTCCTACTGAGCTAGTTGTATAAACCCAAGTTCTAGCCCTCACTGAGGGCTCCCATGTGTGTGAGTGATACACCTGTTAATAAACTTCTGTTTGTTTTTGTCTTATCCGTGTTTTGTCGGTCTAATTTGCAGGGTCCTAGCCAATGAAAGGTTTCCCTGCCCTGCAGAATAGATCAGTAAAATTTAGTGTGGTGAATGGGCAGCATGACCACAAGAATCTACTACAATTCCAATGTGGAAAGAAAAAGGAATGCTCTCTATTTTTAAACACATCTCATCCTGTTCCTGCCTTCTTTACCCCAACCCCCCCCCCCCCCCCCCCCCCC
>NW_007731704.1:50014-52517 GCF_000696425.1 Galeopterus variegatus
TCCCCCCCCCCCCCCCCCCCCCCAGTTCCTGCTTGGTGGTGGAATAGGGAAATTCAATCTGTCCATTCAAGATATCTCACTATCTTTTGTATAAATTGTCTCTTTAGGATAAGCTCAGTCTATTTTGGACAAATATTAATTCAGGTTAATTAAGTATAGTCAGTCCTGGATTCCCAGAACCCACCTCCACCCCTTCTCCTGCCTTCTTCTCCAGGAGACTGATAATTTTGAAGTGGAGGAAGGGCAGATGGTTGCAAGGAATGGTACTAGAGTATCATTTTCTGTGAAGAGAGGAATATCTGGTGCTTTCTTGTGATGACTCTCCAAGTGGGTATCATAGTAGGGGTCACTGCGTGGTCACTTCTCTGAGCATCATGGACACAACTGTGGCTGAAGCCTGTAGTTTCTGTTACCTGTGGTCTCCAAGTCCCAGTCCCAGGTCCTTCCCAGGTCCCAGGTTGTTAGCATCTTAGCACCCACTGTGGGGCTGTGGGGCTTCCCTCAGGTCTTCCCAGCTAAATGCTTCCTCAGCGATTCTGACTTACCCCATGTGGCACCATCTTTCTCTGAACACAGGGATTCCCTCAGAAGAATTCCTTAAAGTCTTGAAATTCTCCTATGCCTCTATAATGCAAAGAAAAGCCTCTCTACTTCAGATTTTCCCCAAACCCTATGGTTCTTTCTAACTACACACCCCACAGATTCAGCAGCAGTGCTAAGGATCGCTCACACCTGACCTAGCACTGCTCACTGCCTTCTCTGTCTCTGGCTCCTCCGTCCCACTGGGAATGTTTTCACACCTCCTGGTGGACAAGGACTGCTCCTCTCCTGTGTCCTTACTTAGATGGCATTTACACTCCATTTCTATTAGGCAACATGTTGGAATGACTATAAAACAAACAAACAGAAGTACTTAATTACGAAGGCAGTAAAACAGATGAGGAGGTATGTATAGTCCATTCTTGATGCTTATAACAAAATACTTGAAACTGGGTGATTTATAAAGAAAACAAAATTTATTGCTTACAGTTTCTGAGGCTGGGAAGTCCAAAGTCCATCTGGTGGTGGTGACAGTGACCCAGGGGTCTCACATTGCAAGACGGTGGAAGCAGAGAGAGCAGAAAAAGAGACAGACAGACAGACTCTCCTCTTCTTTTAAAGCCCTCAGAACCATGCCCCTGACACCATTTTCAATCCATTCACTACTGCACAGTCCTACAATCCAATCACCTCTTCAAGGCTCCACCTTTCAGTTACCACAGTAAAATTTCCCACCATCCTAACAGCCACCGTGGGGGCTAAGATTCTAAAACATAAGCTTGGGGGACACAATTCAAGCTTCAGTGAGTTTTGGGGGGACTTAATTCAATCCACTACAAGGTATTTAAAAATAAGGCCTCTATAACAGTGCTTTGATAGATCAGAATTTTTAATGCACGTGCCCTACCAGTTCTGAAAATATGACTTTTCCATGCTCTATATCTGCTCCAAAGTAGCATTTGGAGACAGCTCGAACTGAAACCATTTACTCTTACAATACAATTTTTTCCAGGATAATTAGAAAGCACACTGTCATCTCCAGAAGCCCAGTGCTTTCAGCTGCATAAGAGAACTTGAACATTGTGACTTATAGTATTGGATATGAAAATATTACAAAAATAGTAGCAGTGTTTGAGAAAGAAAATTTTATTCCATTTATATTAAATTATGATAACTGGGTCAAATTGCAATTTCCAAAGATATCTTCCCTTATATGTGCTTTTCTTCAATGTGACCTTGACATGCTCCATCAAGATGTGAAGTATAATTCTCCTCCCCTTGAATATGGCTGGGCAGGGCTGTGACTGCTTCAATCAATGGGCTACAGTGGAAGGGACACTGTATGACTTCCCACGTAAGGTCATAACAGGTCATCCACCTTCTGCCTTGTATTTTAGATCACTCATGTTTCCTGAGTTCTGTACAGGCATCCAACTGTCCTGAGGCCACCGTGCTGTAAGAAAGTTGAATTACATGGAGAGGCTGGGTGCAGTCTTCCTATCAGCAGTCCTAGTCTCCAAGTCATCCAGCCCAGGAACCAGACATTCAGAAAGCAAGCCTTCAGATAGTTGCAAACTCTAGAAATCAGGCCAACTCCGGCCTTTGGGTTTCCTCCATCTGAGGCCAGAACTATTCCCACACTTCCTCATGCTTATTTTTGACCCACAGAATCTATAAGCATAAAAAATATGGTTGTTTTCAGCAACTAAATGCTTAACATCAAATAATGCTATCCAGCTCTAGTAAGTGGAACAATGACTTAACATATATGTTTGCATATTTGTATATTTTCAAAATAGTCTCAGTCAAGGCCTTAGGAACCAGACCCTACTGAATCCAATAGTCAAAAGTGAGAATGAACCATTGAATTATGTCTCTTCTCTTGGGGAAGACAGGACACAGCTTGTGCTTTCTGTGAAGTGCATAGACCAGAGCTTGGTGCATGAACATTTTGTTGAGTTTT
>NW_007731704.1:53361-55458 GCF_000696425.1 Galeopterus variegatus
ATCATCCTGGGTGGGGGAGGTGAAACTATAAATAGCATGCATTTCTTTTGTCTCAAATAAAGACCTGCAGAAATTAGTAGAACTAGGTACATACTATGAAGCTTATGGTAATGAACATATCATTATACAGGGTAAAATTTCACCATATTATTTTTGGTCTAGTGAGGGCAGTTGAGAAGGTTTACCATGTGTGTTTTTGGGTGAAGGTGGAAAGGACTTTGTCTTGGCCTGGGTGGAGCTTGCTCTCTGGTAAGAGTTGGAGGCTTTATTTTCTGAAACCACTGATTCTGATAGCAGGGAGGAGTTTCCTGAAGTCAAGTAGGCTCTGCTCTTGTGTTTCCTGCTGTATTTCAATGGGCATTTTTACAGACATGAAATAAAACAGGTCAAGAATATACATAGTCTTGGGGTTAGAATACTCTACTCACCCTCTAATAAATATGAGCCCTATAAGACTCCTGGGAGCCAATTCTGATCTTAACAGTACTGTTCCAAGGATCCAACTCAGTTCAATACTTGATTAACCCCTACTATGTGAAAGGCAACAGCCATAGCACTGAGGACCCAGAGATGAATAAGAAATGCTCTAGGCAGTGTAAATGACTAATTACACTAGAAAGTGATTCTTGTGCATATCTTTATGATAACATTTATTACATTTTGTTGAAACCGTTTACATATGTGTCTGTCTCCTTAACTAGGGGAAACATTCTGTCTAGCTCATCTTTCTATCCAGAGCATCTAGTATAGATTTTAGCTCAGAGAAGGCATTCAATAGATGGCCTATAAACATAATTGTATCAGAAGTAAAATAATAGAAGTCGAAGCATCTACATGGCATAGAAATTCTGCAAGTCGAAACCGTGGGAACTGTCTCGGGCTCCTCCTCCCTTGCTGTCAACACCCACATCCACTTGACCAATAATCCCTGCTATTTCTTCCTTTCAAATCTCCATAGAATCTGTGCCCTTCTCTCCTTGCCCTCTGCTGCTGCCTAAAGTAATGTCCTGATCACATTTTTCCTGGACAGTTGTGATAGACTTCTAACTCCTCGGGTCTCCGTCCTCTATCTCGCCTACCTCCAATTCATTCTCCACACTGCCATGAAAGCAATGTTTCTAAAGGGCAAATATGCTTGTTTTATTCCACTGCTTAAAAACCTTTGAGATCTGTCCTTTGTCTACAGTATCAAATCCAAACCACACTGAATAACATTCAAGGGCCTTCGTGATCTGATGTATAGCCACTTCAGGTTCGTTTCCTACATACATCTAAATTCTTCCTCACACTTGACCCAAGTGAGCCCTTTGGCCCTCACCAATGCTGTTGTAAATCTACATGTCTTTGCACATCCTGTTCTTCCAGCTATGAGTTCACTTTCTCTTCCTACAGAGTCCTATCTTTAGTATGTCAGGCAAAGTTCTATATACCCCTCAGGGCCCACTCATATGGAGCTGATCGCCTTCTTTGTACCTTCACTATCCTTTCACACTCCTCTACCATAGCAGAGCATCGCTTCAAGTATAAGACTGCAGGCTCTGGTCTGAGGCTACCTGGTTTTGTACACTAGCTCCAACACTTACCAGCTGGGTGATCTTGGCCAAGGGCTTAACCTCTTAGCACCTGTCTTAGTCTGCTTTGTGCTGCTGTAACAGAATACCACAAACTGAGTAGTTTATAATAAACAGAAATCCACTTCTCACAGTCACTTCTGCAAGCTACGAAGTCCAAGATCGAGGTGCCAGCATCTGGTGAGAACCTTCTTGCTATATCATAACACGGCAGAAGGCATCTCATCGTGGAAGGGTAAAGAGAGGGCAGGAGAGAGAGACAGAGGGGCTGAACTTGTCCTTTTATCAGGAACCCACTCCCAAGATAACAGCATTAATCCATTCTTGAAGGCAGAGCCCTCATGGCCTAATTGCCTATTAAGTTCTCAGCTCTTAACACACGTTACAATGGTAATTAAATTTCAACATGCATTTCGGAGGGGACAAACCTTCAAAAGATAGTAGTACCTTAGTGTTTTCATCTGTAAAACAACTTTTTTGGGTCTTGGGAGGCTGACTTTTAGGGGAAGCTCCAATGGCTTATCTT
>NW_007731704.1:55798-58397 GCF_000696425.1 Galeopterus variegatus
CCTATTAAGTTCTCAGCTCTTAACACACGTTACAATGGTAATTAAATTTCAACATGCATTTCAGAGGGGACAAACCTTCAAAAGATAGCAGTACCTTAGTGTTTTCATCTGTAAAACAACTTTTTTGGGTCTTGGGAGGCTGACTTTTAGGGGAAGCTCCAATGGCTTATCTCGTCTTCTGCTAGGGTTTGACAAGTAGGAAGCTCTGTCAGATGTTTGGGGGCTTGGAGGAGAGTAAGGGGCAGGTATTTATTCCCCTGGTTCCTTTCCTGTTAGACTACCTCTCCCCAAGGCCAAAGCTCCTGCTGGAAGGTCTTCTGCCACTGCAGTGGCTCCCTCTGGGTTCCTTTCTCTTCCTCTGCCTCCTCAAGCTTCCCGTCTTGATTCCTTCCCCTTCCTTTGTTGGTTTTTCTTACCCTTAGTCCATATCTTTGTAAATATCCCCTTCATTAGATTTTCCTCATCTTTTCCATTTGACTGGGTCACCTGTTTCTTACCAGGACCCTGACTGATACATCTCCCTAACAGACTGTGAATCTTTAAAGGCTGGGACTCTGACATTCAGCTGTGTATTGCTGGCTTATAGCACAGTCCATCATGCAACAAAGTAGAAGTTAGATTTACATTTCTGAATGAATTAATGAGCAAATGAATGATTATCACTTAGGGGGAGAGGAGACTCAGGAAAGGCTTCAAAAAACAGGTTCTTGTTGTGCTAGTTTTGGAGAAAGTTATGGGGGGACATTCTTTGCAAAGAAAATACATGTGCATAAGTACAAGGCATGAGAGAGTTTGAGGAACTACAAGTGGTAATTCTTAATGAACCGTGAAGCACATTGGGCTCCTGTATTAGCTTTCTTGGATACAAATGATTCTGCTGCTATTACAAAGTTTTAAATCACTGTCTTAGTCAACCTCCTCACTTTATTAATATAGAAAATGGTATCTGGAAAAGGATATTGTCCAAGTTCACTGCAAGCTCCTTAGAGCAGTGTGTTCATTTGTGACAGGGAATTTCAGGTCTCTTAACTCCATCTGCTACCCAGAATATACCAAGTCCTGGAAAACCAAAGAATTTGAGGCGCACAGCATGGAAGCACCACAGACCTTGAGGCAAGCACATTAATTGGGCCAAGCTCACTGCTTTGTCAGAGACATTGCTTGCCAAACGGAATTGGCTATGTAGGCAAGGCTCTGGGGCAGAGCCCTTGGGAGGCTAAGGACATTGCATTGCAACAAGCAGACACAATTAGACTAAAATCCATTCTGCATAGTTCTCTTTGCCAGAGAGTTGGCCTTGGAGACCAGATTTCCTGGGTGAGCCAGACGGCAAGCATGTAAGAGACAGTCACGCTGTCCAGTCCTGCAGGTCCATGCTATTGCTGAAGTAGAGCCACAAAAACTTGAGAGTCCACTTTCCAAATGGCTCCCTGGTTCCAAATGGCACACTGACACTGGTTCTCTGCAATGACTTTTGTACTTGTGCCTGCTAGCAGTAACTTTGAGAAAAAAGAAACAAACAATATCACTGGCAATGGACTAGCAGTGGCCATACCTCCCTCCTTAGACGTTGTGTAAGTAGAATCTAGCTTAACAGATTCTGGTCTGAAAAGCATATGAATAAACAATTGAACGGATGAGTGAGTGAATAAGCATTATGTACCTCTTTTCTAGCTGTTTGCCTAACTGGCTATAGTTGCATTACTTTGTTGCTATCATTATTGTTAAAGTAATAAAATGCCTTCCACTTGGAAAGAAGGAACACTTAGAACCATTTTAAGACTGAGATTCACTAAGAAAGTTTGCTGTGCTAACTATGTCCAAATATTGACTTTAGCATTTCATGGGCATTACCATCCAAAGGCTGAAGCCATTATTAAAACTTTCAGTAGTAGTAATACAAGCTCCAATTCCTCATTCAAAGCCCTGGGGATCAGATCTGTTTCAAAATTCAGAATTTGGGGATTTTAGAAAGATTACATGCATACACCCTATATTGCACGATATCCCCAGTAGAGTCTAAGCAACACACCATAATCAATTATACTGCTATTTCTGTAGCAAAACATGTGCAAATTCACACCAAGTGAAATAAAGATTCTGATTGCATCAACTCAATTCAGGTCAAGAGCTGACACTAAATAATTTTGCTAAAAACTCATAAAAACTTTCAATTTTCAGAGCTCTTGAATTTAAAACTGAGGCTAAGGGATTGTGGACCTGTAGTAATAATAGCTAAATTATTCAGTGCTTACTATATGTTAGGGCTGTGTAGGGAAAGTAAAGATAAATGGTCAGGATCCCTCAAGGGGTTTAGAATCTTGCCCAGCACTTGACACAAATATGCATGTGTGCCCAGGTGTTCATTGGTTGTTGTCTAATATAATTGCATATGTGTGTCCAGCTGTCCTGGGTTATTGGACTAAAGTATAAAGGATGAGCAATTCTGATCCACAGTCCCTCCCCCTCACCACCCCCGGATGCCCCTGGGGGGGCCACGGGAGGCTGTTACTGCTGCTGGAGGCTGCTGCAGCCAGGGCCCCCGAGATGTCCTGAGAGGCCACTACTGCCTCCACTGCTGCTGCTGCTGACTGAGCTC